>NC_071572.1:50066684-50329184 GCF_024509145.1 Vidua macroura | reverse complement strand
TACTGAAGAAAAACAGATCAGGCAAGCTGAAGCCTACAAAAAGATTTCTTGAAAAGCTTTTCTACAGGGTGTGGTGGCTTGGGAGCAGCAAATTCCCAGACACAGCAAAATGAAGCCATATGTGAGTTAGGTGAAATATAAACCTGGAAAGACACAGTGTCAGCTCTGAGGTGGAGAAAAAATTAGGTGGTTATGCTTTCACAGGGAAATCTGAAGCTTGGATTTACATTTAAGGAGAGGTAAAGTTAGATAAAATAGCTAACCTAAGGAGTTTTGCAGTTTTGAAGAGAAGTCCTGAGACTCAGGAGAAAGACCCTGGGAGACACAGACCCAAAAGAGCACTCTAGGTGCAATGGGAGGAACACCTCTAGGAAATTGTGGATAGGGGCATGTTTAGTGCCTATGTTTTTAAGAAGGAGCAAGAACCATCTCAACTTGCAAGAAGTTGGAGACCATGTTTTCTTGAGCACCCTGGAGCTTGGAGATCAAGCACAGGCAGGGAGTTCAGTTGTAAGGGAGCCAGTCAGCAGGGCTCCTCAGGACTGGAGGATAGTAACCATCCTGTCAGGATTGTGGGGACCTGACACAGGGGAAACCGTAAAGAAATAGACCCACAGACATAACAGTGAACGTTGAACATTGAAGGTACAACCATGGTTCTAAGCAGTTCCAGCTGGCCACCAGCCACACGTGAATGTGACACCTAGGATGGCCTCAGCACTTGCTCTAACATACATGGGAGACATGCTCAAATGCACAGCTGAGAGGGCAGCTACAAGCATAGTGGAACAGCAGATAAATCCAGAAGTAACCATATGGCAACTGTCTCTATGCAAGTCACATTTTCCACACTGCTGGGGATTTTAGATTTGTGACTCCCACTGACTCTAAAAGAGAAATAAATGGATCTTGTTTTGTCTTCTGCAAACAATGCACTTTCCACAGCCATTTCACTCGACAGGCCAGCGGCCTCCCTCAGGTATGCACCTCTTACATAGTCAGGTGACTTTCTGCAAATAGGGCTGAGACATGAATGGGTATAAAGTGGACCCTTGCCTTCACAATAACAGGTGTCACTGGAGGTCTAGTTCATGGCCCCTTTTTGGGTCCTCAAGTAGTTTTAATGGACATAATTAGATCCTATAATTTATAAGAGCTGCTGAACTGTGCAAGTCTGTATTAAACAGAAACACAGAGTTCTGGGATGTTTGCTCTGAGTAGCCTCCTAGGAAAAATATTATTTGAAGTAATTTGCAGGGTGGGCTATTGTGCTTAGAGGAGGGTATGAGGAAGTGAATATTCCTGATTTGGACAAATGATCAATAATATTAATTTCAGTAGACCAGTAGACTTCTGAAAGAGCTATGATAATTTAGAACAAGGTTTTCTTTTAATGCTTTATTCTTCTAATACCTAACTAGTCACTATGCTGATATTGAGCATGATAGAAAATACCTTATCCTACACAAGGTATATTGCCTCATCTCATCCACTTTTGTGGGAGTCTGCCTGCATGCTAGGACCCTCTTGTAGCTTGAATGACAACAATAATTTATATATGGTACATATGTATTAAGTTAAGCTGATTTAATATTTCACGCCTTGTAGTTTACATGCCAAATTTGGCATCTTTTTCTTCTCACCTAATATTAGTGGAAATATTGTAATTGTGTGTTACCGGGATGACGATGTACACTTTCTGCATGCAGCCCAGCAGACACCACCAGAGTGGCGTTGATCAATTGTGTACAACAAGATGAGAGTAGTGCTATGTGATTGCTGCTCCTTGAGGCTCACATCCAGATCCCAGCAGTTCTCTTCTCAGTTTATTGAGCTGTTGTTAAAACTAAGCTTACATTGAGAACTTAAGGGAAAAACTTTTGAGCATTTTAAAAATGTGGATGGGAATGAACTTGTTAGAATAAACTGGCATCAAAAATCAGCACAAAGATGATGTCAGCGTGACAGAGGGAACTCATCACAGTGACTGTGTGTGTATGTTCACACAGATTTGTCCCATTGCATCCACTCAGCTTCTGGTAAAGACCTTTTAGCTGATAACCAGGTTTTATATTTAGTATCTGAGCGTAAGGACTACCCTTCTCTGAAATACCTTTCCCATTTCACATGTTTTTATTTCAGAAGATACCTTCTCCTTTTTTGGGTGAATGGTAGACCTCTGTTCCAAGAAAAAAGTGGTTCTGTTAAGGAGCAGAATGGGTCTGCAACTATACTGATCCTTGAGGAAACCTGGAAAACATACACTTTGTAACTCTGCAACTTAGTTTTTGTAAGACTGACATATGTGAGGATTCTCAGGAGAACAGCAAGGGGAATTTTTTTTCAGGAATTCAGAAATTAAACTGAAAGGGCAGACTACTTAGTAACACATTCTGTTGAGCAAAATGCCTTAGAGTGTTGACAGATTGTCAGTACTAAGTTTTGCAACATTTGACTGAATTTTGCAGTGAGTTTATTAAAGTGATTTAGTGCAGTGCAAGCAAGTGCAATATGTGTTCCACCCATTTTGATTAAAACAAGGCAGAACACTGGAAATATGCCAGGAAAAAAATTTAGCAATCCATTCATATCTTTTGAGAAATTTTCTAGAAATAGTTCCTGCTTCATGAATGATATTGACATGCTGAGAACAAAAAAGTAAATAGTAATTGAGCAAGCAGCATAAAAAAACTCTCCTTGTTTGTATTTAGGATTTCACAGTATGAGTATGGGGGGAATTGCTGTTGACAAATATTTCTCTGGGGAACTATATCCAGCATTGTTGTATTAGGTCAGTTAAGCAGGGAGGCTGTTGTATGTCCATGTCAAGGGTCTAGCAGGGCAAGCAATGGCAATGCCCTTCTTTGCCAAATCAACTCGGCTAACTTTAGCGAAGATTGCAACATAATGGCATGAGAAATCCCCTCCAGCTGTACCAGTAAATAACAAAATGGAAAATGAAGCCCTGTTAACAGCAACCTGATTGTGTTTCAGCTAACTGGATGATTTAGTGGTAGAGGTTAGAGGCTTTGTCAGTAGTTCAGTTAACAGACCTGATGCATGAGCATCTGCTGCAATCACCAAGGCTAAAGTGGGCCTGTTGCAAAGAATGAGCAGTTAAGAGACAGTGTTCAGGCTGCAGTAATATGACAAGTGGCTTCTTAGAGCTAAATCACATACTATTAGTGCTGACCTACAATCTTTTGCCTTGTCAGCTGCTGGCAGAGTATCTTGATCTCGTTGTACCTATCTCTGACAAACACCCTAGCTTCCTCGCCTTATTTTCCTTTGGCAACCCATATTACTTTTGATATGTCAATAGAATATTTTTTCCATTGAGTGCTTATGAGAGATGAAAGCAGGTTTTTAGCTGAGCAAACAGTGCCCCACTTGGTTCTAAAGATTTCTCTATATCAATGTTCTTGCCATTCTGACAAGAAGAAATACCAACCTGTGAGGATTTTGACACATATCACACTGTATTCTTCTGGTTGTTACCCATTCAAGATGTACAGAAGCCTATTGAAAGGATGTTTTTATTAATTGTAGAAAATATCATCCTTCTACAATGTCACTGTGGGTTGCAATCAGGATTTGAATTTGTTTTCGTTATGGCTTTACATTGCCACTGGTTGGAGGGAAGATTTTATGAAACTGTCAGCATCCAAAACTGTCAGGGAAGCCAGGCTGAGGATATAACACATATATGTTCAAACAGGATGCTTCAGAGACAGAATAACTGACTTGTGCATCATATTGACAAAACTCAGCTGCTAAGCCTGTCTTGATGGCCCAGGAAAAACTGTGGCTTTTTTGGGGAAACGTGAACACTTGGCACTGGGACCCATGTCCATGTAGCACTTGTTCAGACTAGGGGCAGACCCAAGCTAAGAAGCCCTGATGAAAAGTGGACCTGTTTTTTTTTTTGGTTTTTTTTTTTTTTTTTCTTGTTTGGTTTGGTTTGGTTTGGTTTTTTTTGTTTGTTTGTTTTTTGTTTTTTTTTTGATACTACACTTTATTGATGCAATTATAGTGTTTCACTAAACCATTACCACTACATCAGAGATCATTGGGACATTAATTTACCAGCAAGTGCATAGAGCTATCCTGGGTTCATTTAGGTAGTATACGCTTGCCAGAGTGCCTTTTTAATAACTTCTCAATACACAGTCCACTGCTTATTTCTGTGCGTGTGGGACAATAAGCCTATGATAAGCCTATTCATAGCACACTGGTCTTTCTGGGATAGATCTGTAGATTTCCTTGTCTTTCTTCAATACTTCCCTGTAACAACAGCAACATAAAGTCACACAGCTGTACGCTTGTTTTGCAGACAGTATTTTGAACAAGTTTGCAGCACATGAGTTTGAGATGTTTGTTTGTCAAGTTGTGTCGCACCATGGTTTATCTAATATCCTTCCTTTGGCAGCACTTTATTGCCTGACTTTAGGGAAATCATCAGATCCTCCATTGATGAGTTTGCCTCACCTGAGATTTGGTGAAGAGTTCTTTAGAAGTGAAAGCACTTACTCGTATTAACTGATGTGTATACACCAATGGCAAACGTCTATAATGATCTAGCTATGGCTAGATTCTATAATCTTTATTCATCCTAATTAGACTCTAAACTGGAATGGTCCATTGTTTCCAGTACTCCAAAAGACTGATAGAATATGTTAATTTATGTTGGAAATTGTAGGCATTTTAAGAAAGCTAAATATTCATGTGAAAGACAATGAAGTTCATATCCCAAGCCACTTGCTAAATACAGTAATGTTTATGCAGTGTAGTAGTAATGTGTAAATGCCACAAAGGTGTTACTTAAGGTTGAAAATACCATATGTCTCTAAAGCATAGGAAAAATGTGGGGTTTATTTTCCTTTGCACATGAGATTTGGAGGTCATGTGCTATATTTTATTCTATAGAGTGACTTGCCTTACTTTTCCCCTTCTCATGCATAATATTCTATATAATTTTTTTTTCTAAACATAGGATGTTGGACTCCAGACATAACTGTAAAAATCTGTCAGCTCAGTTCAAGTCAGATAATGCCCTTAGCTACTTTTATTTTCCTGCATGTCACAAATGACCACTCATTTCTTGACAGAGGTGTCCGAATCAGAATATACCCAGCTTCCTGCTGGTAGCAATTAAAATTATCCACCACCCATGGGTAGATTTGAATTAAAGTATCAGCAGAAAAATGACTCTTGTAGCCAGCTAGGTCATGAATCAATAGCAAAGTATAAGCAAAGGTGTCACTAGAAGGTGAACTGTATGCTACAAAAGAGTGAATGGGGAAAAAAGAAAAGAATTCTAACCTCAATGCTACGTGAATAATGGAGAAATATTGCCACTGACGTAAGAACAGGCTAGTGCAATGCAGGCAGAAAAGTGACAGGGATGGTAACGATGGCTGTAATATCTGGGAAACTAAATGGAAGGGCCAGGTAAATCACTGGGGATGCCAGCAAGGTAATTCCTAATTCTGAGAACAGCAAGGATCCTCCAAGTAGTGGTGAAGACATCATTTGCAACTGACACAGATTTCAAGGCAGGACATATCTAAAGGTCCTGTGCTGCCCTTACCTGATTTCAGTAACTTTCATGAGTGAACATAATGGCAAATGGTTATGAATGGTCAATGAAAATATCTTTTTAAATATTCTGTTACAAATCAGTGTTTAGACATGACAAACAGAAGTTGAGAAATTAATATCAGTCCAGCTCTTGAGATTTCCAAACTGATTTGTGGTTCCTCAACTGGTCCTGCAGCACTTTCTCTCTGCCTGTGGAGAACAGGATTGGAGAAGCTTCACCTCGTGCCAGATAACACTAAAAACAGATCACAGAATTATATCACAGAGTCATAAAATTGTTTGGGTTGGAAGGGACCTTAAAGATAATTTAGTTCCAACCCCGCTGTTGTGGACAGTTTCACTAGACCAGGTTGCTCAGAACCCAGCAGCATGATCTTTTCCTATGGAAGAGCATGAGGACTGTGCTCTGCCAATGCAATTAGTTCCTACTTCTACCTCTCCAAAGCTGAGCATATTTTGCTTCATCTATTTAGATGGTTCAGGGTCAAATTAAGAAGGAAAATATCTGTTCAAATTTTTATCACAGTAATCCTACTGGAAACTGCAAAATAAAAAATGGTGAAGGAAATGTTATTAAAAGTTGGCATGAACTTTTAATCATGAATGGTATTTTATTGCCTTGTATATTCTTCCCCAGTAAAATTTATGCCTCTAAGTAAACATGTATGTTCTGCAGAGACCATAACAAAACAATTCTACTCCAAGGCTGGTGGTAATTCTAATTTTAAGGGGAACAAAAGAAATGCAAAAAAGAAAAAAAAAAAATAGGTCCTGGGTTGAACTTCAGGTATTTGATATGTATCTAGACATCTATCCTTCAATGCATATTAAAAAACCCCAAACATATCTCTGCATATCCTAGCTCCTCATGCCCACTGGCATCTGCATTTGGATGCTGTAAGCCAAACTCCCATATTCCTTCAAAAGTCAGGAGGAAGAGAGAGATGGCACTAGAATGCCATTGATTTATCTCCTTTTTACATTTGCTGTAAGGTGAAACACAGACAGCATGCCTTGATTGGGTACCTGGGATTTATATGGGTAAAATTAAATTCCGTAAATCTTGATTTTGATGTCTGATAGTATAGATGCAAAGTTTTGCACTACATTCATAGAAACACAGTAAATGAAGACAAGCATAATTTGTTATGATTATTAGTACTTCTAAAATAAGAAATTCTTCATGATGTTTTTTTATTATATTATATCATTACATGTGATTTTCTGCTTGCTAATATATTCTGGCAGAAAGCTTCTGGAGTACTTGAAGTTCAATATCATGTTTTTTGACCCATTTCCATATTTGTAAAACTCATCTATAATGGTAGAACAACATGGAAACTTTAAGAGTAAAAAAACTTACATACTCATGTCTAAAAGATTTGGTTGATTACAATTTTAGCTGGTCTCATATTTCATCATCCATTTTCCTTACCTGAACTTTCACATGGCTGAAAAAGAAGTTAATTACATAATGGTTTCATAAGGATCTGCCATGAAAAATTACAGGTGCAAGATTGCTATTTTATGGTTATTTATTAGCGCCACTTTGAGTTGTAAGCATAAAAAATGCTTAGTCTCTCTGTAATCTATCTTGCAGGTTATGCTCAAGAACACAGTGATCAAAAAGTTGTGCACAGCATGGCAATTACAGTTGCAATTTTCCAAGAACAACTTCAAGGCAATTTGGATAATCACTATGACTGAATTAAAATCTGGAAAAATGATGAAAACCCCCTCTTCCCATTCCTAAAGGAAACATGGCATTCCTATGACTCATCCACACTGAACTCCCTTGCTGCCAGTGTGTACTTGTGCCAGACAACCACAGGTAATGGGACAAAGACTGAAGAGACAGCTCTGGAAAGGTTTGATTATCCATTCCATGGGGTGTGCACCGAATCCCACATAGGTTAGTGACTGATAGATTGATGAGATCTGGCTTGCCGTGGCTCTGTGCCTCATGAGACCCAACTGAGGCTGAGGGATCGAGGCGTGAGCTCACTCCTGCCCAGCTCACCATAACTACCACACATAGATAGTGGTATCTCACAGGTTCAGGAGTCAGGAACCTGTGGTTCAAGATTACAGGAACCTATGGTCTCTCTCTCTCTCTCTCTCTCTCTCTGTATGGAATGCAGAAGCCTTATTTTACTAGAAAACTAAGCTACAAAGGTCTAAGCATCAGGCATACCCCACTATTTCAGTTCACTGAGCTAAGCAATCCTTAGCAATGTAATGCTAATGTAAGAAGGGTAACAAAGCTGATGGCAAGCCAAAGCTGGGCATACTTTGAACCTCTCCACTAGCCTCTAGAGTCACCAACAGTTATGGTTTTTAAGACTCCAGGGGCACAACATGATCCTAATGCTGTCATCCTAAACCCAGACTAGCATCAGAAGAACAAAAATAATCTCACCTTAACACTTTGCTTTCCTCTTCATAGTTCTGCTCTCTAATGCAACAATGAGAAAGAGAAATGCTAAGAATTTAGCATTTTTCTTGTGGAGGAGATAATTGACTTTTTTATAGGGATTTGAAACAAAGTTTTATCCACATTGTGTAACAATTCAGGAAGTGCCTAGCTATGAGTGAATGCTAAAAGAAGTCCTGTTATGTGTTCATGGATAAATCTATTGTACTAACAATTGGACCCAAATATGCCCTTGAAGAATTAATTCCAACAAATAATAAGCTCCACAGTGAAACTGTAGTTAGAAGGCAATACAGATCTGATACAGAAAACAAAGTGTAACAAAGCTAATCTCTTAACGCAGATTTATAGTACGTGTCTTGCTGTTTGCTGAGTGAAATAAAAATTGCAAATGAAAAATTCATTTACTCATATCCATTAGTAGAGGGTATTGCTAAACAAACTCATTTACAAGGAGGAAGGAGATTCCTGCTAATTTTTGTGTCATGAGATACATGTTCCTTGTCAGGCAAAGCAGCCAACATCATGATCTGCAGTGAAGTAATGGGCATGTTACTATTTCTATAAGTGGAGCACTGCAGACAGCAGAGCTCATCTTGTTCCACCTGTGGGAAGTGGTGTTGTGAGTTAACAGGAGACAGATTATGAGCCAAACTGTAATCAGCTACATTAGCTCAACCCTACTGATTTCAATGAGGCTTAACAGGTGTAAATGAGGACAGACTTGTCCCTACCTAAGAGTTCCTCATGTCAGACAGAACAAGAATGAAACGCCCTTAGAAGTTTCTATCTTATTCTCTTGGTAAATTTTTTAAAGCATATGTGTACAAGACTTTTATAAAAAGCAGGAATGTGGCTAGTCTTGTGAGATAATATTGTCACAATACTTACTAAACAAGGAAGTAGACATGACTGCCTGTAATTTGGAGTGAAAAGGCAAGGTCTTGAAAGTTTGGATTATGGGGCAAGGAAAACTGGACAAAATTCTGTCATTGGTCATTCAGTTTATGAGATCATTAAAAATTATTTCCCATAAAAAAACCTAAATATATTTCTTGCTTTTTCCAAGGAAACAACTTCTGTGCTTTGCAAAGATAAAACTTCTGCCTGCAAGTGGGATTTAGAAGCTGAATGTCACATGGTGAATTCCATGAGAGATGACAAGTGCTGATGGGCTTGAATTTGCACAATCAGCAGCATTCAGCCTCCCTAGGGGAGGTAACATGGGGAGTTAAAGGAAGGAGGGAGAGAAAATGAGTTCAGACAGCCATCTCAGGAGGAAATATTGGTAAAAATATGTTTAGAATTCAGAGTTTGCTAATGAAATTAGCTGAAATGCCTTAAAATATTTATTTGGTGGGTTTGCTAATGAAGAATGGAACAGTCTCTTAAAGTTCTTATTTTGCAAAAAGAGGAGCCGGGTGTGGTGGGTTATAACACAGGGAGAGTTATTGTCTACCCATTTTTTTCTTTCTTTGTTTTAGAAAAACAGGCCTGAAGGAATGTCAGAAAAAAAATTGATGAAATAGGAAAAAAGAGAAGGATGTGATATTTCATTGGGTTAAGCATCTACTTGAAAATGCAGCAGCACACAGCTGGCTGTTATGCCTCCTGTGCTATATGAATTACACAAGAAAAGAATCTGCTAAAAGCTTGTTTCATGTGAATTTGAGGTTTAAGAACTATCCCTGAATATCTTTTGAACTAAAGGTATATCTACATGATAGAAATACCTTCAAGAAGAGATGGTAATGAATTTCAAGTATGGTTATGAAGCAGTGCACATTATAGCACACAGAAAGAAGGGAAGTGCAGCTCAGGTCCCTGAGAGTAGTTGTGGGGTCTCCTTTAGAAACATATACTGGTTCCCTCAAATTAGTCTAAAATACCAGATTGGCACATACTTGTATGTGTATGGCTGCTTATACTTAAGCATGTACACACATACCTCCCCACACACAAAGGATATCTGCAACAAAAGCAGAAGATAAATATAAATAATCCTACCAGAACAACTAATTGCTTAGGCTGCTTTTACCTCTGTTTCTATGCAGTCTGGGAGCACAACACAGGAAGTAGCTTTAAATATGAATATAATTTCTCTACCATGCTATTTCCCCCCCAAAAAAGGTGCCTTCAGATCAGGGGAATTAGATGTAATACAGATCCCAGGTATAAGATAAAAACTAGTAGTTATGTCAGCTGTATGGATACCCAACCAAAGTTCAGAGGCAGGAAGGACCAGTCTTATTAAAGGAGAAAGGATGGTGAATGTGTTAAAAAAGAAATGCAGCCACACACAGTGCTACAATGTTCTGCAGAAACTGGCTTTTATGAGGACAGATACTATCTTCCAGCAGAGTTTTAGAGTATTTTCTCTACTTCCAGAGGTTTTTAATGCAGCAGCTAACAATCTAGTTACCATCAGGCAAGGCCCAGACACCTCTCACATGGCAGGTCTAGCTGAGGTCAGTGCTGTGAGCCTTCCCACAGCTCATTACGCTGTAATGGAAGCAGGAAGCCTCTGTTTCCCCTGAGATCTTTCAGTGACACAACTGGTGTATGTTCATTACCTTTTTGTCAATATGCACCTTTGGACTGGTGTAGATGTAATCTTGCTCTCAGCTTGGTTCAGACAACTGGTGTCCTCTGTGCTTCAAAGGCAGCCTGGATCTGATTTTTCCCAGCCCTACATACAGAAGTGCTTTCAGATGGTATTGGCTTGTCCCCCACTGGGACAACACTGTAGGATCAGACTCTGACACAAGTGACAACTGAAAAGAAAGCACTGCCAATAGAGAAAGACAGGAATCATAAGCCTTGCACTATATTAATTTCCTGGCCTATTCTGTGAGGGGGAAATGGGGCAAAATGGAAAGGTGAGAATTATTCGTTCTCAAAAACACTAGGCACAGGGAATAAAGAGGAGGCTCTCATTTTTATTATTTGGAAGTGAGGAGAAGCAAATATTCCACAGCATGGAAATAAATTACTGCCTCTACTCAACAATTAAAGGGCATATCAGTGTTATTAGCTTGCCCCAAAATTGAGGCAATTGACTTATAGTTGTAAAAACATCAGCTTGATGTTGTCTTGACAGAGGAATTTCTACCAAGGCTATTGCCTAATGCCTCTTTGAAACCCATGCTTTTACATTGAGCAGAAGGATGCAGATAATATGAACAGGGAACACTGAAAAAGGGAACATCTTCAATATAGAATGATTTTAAATTACTATTTTTATTATCCTCTAAATCTAGGAGAAAATATGCTTCAGTTGTAAAAGTATCATGGATAAACATAACTTCTATACAATATACTGTGTTGATGGTATGCATGTGGGGAGGGCCATCTTGGGTTTTGCAGAATATCTTTTAATGATATCAAGAAAATGTTTAATAAAATAAAAGAAGTGTTTAATAAAAATAAAAGGTATTGCTAAAGAGAAATAAAGAAGGAAAACATACTGGTGTTCATCTTATTGTAATTACAAGGGAAGCGGCTGAAGAAAATTAGAGAAGAGAGCTAATGTAGGAAATATATCCATAAAGGATCTTACATTGGCCAGTCATGAAGATGTCTGACTACCTGTGTGGTGCCCTAGAAGCACTAAAAAAACATGAAAGCGTATTTTATGGTGGAAATTTTCACAGAATATATGTGTGAGTGTAGCAGTCTGACAGCTCTGCCAGGTACATTCCTCCATTTATTCACAGAGGATGCAGAGCACAGGACTGTTGTGATTAACATTTATAAATGTCCAGACAGATGGAAGGGCAGGTAAGAGCAGCGAACCTGTCCAGGTACAAGTCAGGCAGAGCAAGCACGAACTAAACACTTAACGTGGCGTAGTAAGCTGGTAAAATCAACGTCAGTATTGAAGAATTAATACTTCTATGACACAGAATAAGTGTGACTAGAAACTATTTTTATTATGATAACATAATAAAAATGTATTTTCTGCATTTCAGAAGATGTGAATTTTATTAAACAGCCCTATTCTTGAGACTTACAGGTGGAAGTCAAAACCACCTGCATATCTGCCCAAAATGGGGATTCAGTAATTGAGTTCTCAGTTCAATCATTGAAATAATATCTAGAAAACCACTGAAGAAATATGACCTCAGTCTTCCTTGCTGGAATATACCAAGCATCATATATCAAAACCTGGAAAATGACATTTAATTATTAATAGGGAGAAATACTTCTCTCTTAAATCAATGACTAAACTCACATTACTTACAAGATCCACCCATAAGCAAATGAAGAAAGGATTTTTGTTGAACTCTTTCTGTACATAAAGCAACACTTATTCTTGCATAGGCTTACATTTTAATTCACCACTGTTGGTAAGAACAATTTTTATTGATAGGAGTGAGAATTTCTATGATAATGCAAGTGTCACATAAAGTCACATAGGCATTCAACATGCCAGTACAGGGAATTGTATCCTTTTTTTCTTAATTTCTTTGAGATACTCCTCTGGTTTTCTGGCATGGATGCTCATTTGTGAAGACTCCAGTGTAGCTCTCGAGTTAGATGAAGTCATCTGGAACATAAATCAAGTCCATAAATCTGCTGGGGTTTCCCTGGAGTGGTAAACAAAACATGATATGAGTTATTTGTAAGGAATATGCTAATAAGGCTTCAGAGACAGGATGGGTGAGGGTACCATAGGCACTAAATCGTGATAGGGTTAGAACCCTCTGATCTGCCTATACAGTAATTAAGAAGAATTCTTAGGAAGTTCTTGTTGACAAAAATAAATGAAACACTCATCTACCTAAAGGAATGAACTTATATGGCATTTGTTTGAATTGCCAGTACGTCTTCTTTCAGCTTTAAAGCAGTGCATGGTTTGATGCTGTGCAGAGGCTACTAAGGGGCAGGAAAATTAGTCACTCACACAAACTGAGGAAGATCCTTCAATCTACTGGAGAATGGGTCCTACAGGTCTATTTACTGCCAGGAGAAACCTGGAATGGCATCAGCTTTCCATTCTGTCAGGGAGGGAAAGTGCACTGCAGAAAATGAAAGGGTTTCATTAACTGTTCCCTTCCCTTTCACCCTGAGGAAAAGGCCCCAGACTAGTCATTTTAAATGAGGAGGTTATTGGGAATTCCAATTTTCACATGATATGTGCTATGTTGATCCTTGCTGAATGTGAAGATCCTTGAACAGAGACACATTTGTCTGCAATAATGAGGTGAAGAAAGGTCTGAAAAATATTCACCTATTTATAAGAGTTTTCTTCTGCAGAGAAAGCCATCACTTCACCATGCACCTCTACTAATAGCAGAAGGCAATATTTGTGAAAAAAGCACCACATCCACTCCCTGTCATGTCAGAATTACTTGTGAAAAGGCATTTTCCGAAATCAGCACAGCTGAGTTTTCTGTACATAAAATGTCTGCAAGATTTTTGGGTTTTTTTTTTTTGGGTTAGATGTGGTACGCTGGGTTTCCTCAGACCTTCTTAAGAAACAGAAAGTCTCAGGAACTGTAAAAATAGGCTCTGAAGCTGGATTTTGAACCAGCAGGGAAGAACATCTGAGTTTAATGAGGGTTTGCTTGACATCAGCAGGAGTGTTGGAAAGACAGAGTATACAGGATTAGACCTCAAAATTAATGATGCAATGAAAAGGAAAAATGCATAATTTTAGGGAAGATAATTTTGATGATTGATTTTATAATTATTCATGGCACCTAATGTGAATTATCTGGATATTTTTCTTGATGGCATTTATTAATGCATTAAATTTTAAACTGTGCTCTGGAAGACACAGTATAATACAGGCAGGAAACAGAGAGGTCAAAATATTTCAAAAGAGGCTGAAAAATAAGGATGCTTCATGTAATTAAATGATACATACAGAATTCAGCTATTGCTATGTTACTGTTTTAAGCCTACTCCCCTATTACAGGGCTGCTGCAACTATTTAGGATTGAGTTGTTATATCAGATTTTTTTTACGGTATAATCAATCAATCCATCAATGAAACATTAAAAAAACATCCTTTCCAAGTGCAGGTTCCAAAAGAAAATTAGTTAAAGTCAGCTTAAAATCCCTTTGTGCTGTATTCATGGCTGCTTTGCTTACGCAGTGCTTCAGGGATCCCAAATTTGAGAAAGCATTCCTCCAGTGTGCTAATAGTTCAGACTTGTTTTCTCCCTACACTCAGTACAGATTCCATTGCTTCTGAAGCTGTAGGATTTAAATTCTGATTTTATCATGGTCAGCAGGTACTTGCACCCAACCAAAACTTAGGTAGTTTTCCCACATGAAGCTGGGCTTGCTACTCATTACACCATAAGAGATCAAAATTATTTGTAGTGTGAATGGACTTGATGATTCTAAACTCAGAGGGTTTTGCCTAATAAGAATTTAGTGGATGCTGTTGATTTCTTAGTGCAGAGACCTTATCCTGTCTTTGCTGTAAGGGAGCTACAACAACTTAGGACCTAAGGCAATCAGAGTTTCCCTACATCACCACAGTAGGAAACATGGTTTGTCAGTTTAGTGTGGTAACAGAAAAATGTCTTCTGCACTCTCGTGGGTATCCAGCTCCCAATTTATCCCCCAATAGCATTTTATCTTCAAGCAGCAGAGGACTAGGAAACACTGAACACTAAGGACAGTACATTTGATGTTAAGGGATTTTCATTTCCACATTGCTCTGTGGAACAATACAAAAACTTCTACACCAAGTGAATGTGATTAATTGTATGCTGTCCCATGATTTGTATGCCATGCCATAGAAAAAGGAGATTAATAAGACAAATCCCACTTAGAAGTTCAGACATCCCCACAGACTAGAGCTTTGTGAAATGTAATGCAATCTCATTAATCTATATGATTTTGTGGATGTTCCAAAAATGCAATGTTTTCAGTAGTAAAATGTGCAATTTTCTTCAACGTATCCCTGATGTTAAACACAGCACTGTTTGTTCCATGATAGCAGCACTGGTAGGACAGCTTTTGCAGGAACAGCCTGATTTAGCTGAGCTTTGTGTTCAGAAAAGCCTGCTCCGGCAGCAAGGTGCTTGAAAACTTTCTTTACAATATCTGACTGGCTGAGTTCAGAATAATTAACTTGCTCTTGCTCTTCCCTTTGTGAAAGGGTATGAGGAGTAAAGCCCTGAAAAAACCCCAAAGATTTTAAGACCCCAGCAAAAAAAAACACAGAAAAACTGTGATTTTTTTCTTTACACTAGCAGATAGCTAATCTCTTCTACTAAATAACAGTAAATAGTGTGTAGTTTGGGTAGACATTTGGACTGTTACTTGGGAAAAGAAGAGTCTGGGAGATCTATATAGCTGCAGAGTAATAAGCCAACAATCCAAATTCAAGTTAAAGTACATTTTGCCACATGACTCAGCTGCCTTTCATGTACCAATCTCCCTATAAAGACTGAGTAACAGCATGTAGTTTTTGCATTGGCTCGGTGCTTCAGCTGAGTATGACACCAGTACTGCTGCGTGAGCCGGTACTAAACGTGCTTCCCTTTGAAACCCCTGTGGAAGTGTGCGAGGGAGGAGGGAACTATCCCTACTTACAAACCCACAGTTCACCCAACTAGCTGCTCTTTCCTTACTCTCCAGTCTGACCCAGCACAAAAGGCAGCCAGTGCTATCCAGGGCCAGATCTTGCTGTTTTTTCTAGGGTTTACAGGGAAGTACATAGGGGAGGGTACTGCCTCTCCCTAACAGCTGCCAAAGGGCTCCTGGTGCAGCTGCAGGCACCCAGCTCCGTGGGAGGCTGGAGGAGGCCTGAGGATGATCTCAGAGTGCTGTGGCTGGAAAGCCACGCACTCCGTCTGTGTGCGTGCCAGCAGAGATGTAGCAAGGCAAAGATGGGAGCAGCCTGTTTTCTCTGGCTATGGATTTGCTGGCTGCAGTAAGGACACCTGAGCAGGGACTGAAGCAGCAGGTCTGGCTCAGGCTCAGGTGTCTGCTGACACCTGAGCATTCTCACCTTTCCTGCTGCAGAGAAAGCTGCGCTCACGCATGGGACAGATTAAATGCCTTCCAAAATACTCTTCCAGTCATCTCTGCCTAGGGAGGATGTCCTACAAAGTTCTCAGGCTTTTGAATCTCTGTTTAGTTACAACCTGCCTGTCACTTCAAGAAGCCCTGGACTGGCAGCATCCAGCCAGTGAAATGGCTGCTCAGTGACCCAAGCGAGATCATCAGCACTAAATGTACATGATTTCAAATCTCCTGTGCTACATTTCTTCAAGCGTGTGTCATTACTCTTCCTTCTGCCCACACTAAAAAGGAAGAGTGGTTAAAAGACTCTCGCTTCAGCTGTTTATTAGCTGAGTTAACACAAACATTTCATTTTGACTACTTGAGCAAAGTTTATGGTTTCGCTTCCAGGGAGGCTGACCTGAAACCTCTCTAACAGCACTCTTGAGGAAGAGCATAGATATGTTCTTAATAAAATCAATTTCAGAGAGCTATTAACAATCACAATCTGTATGGCAATATAAACCAAGATACAAACCTCATTATAACACTTTCTAGGCCTGTGTGTAATGCAATACAGTATAAATGGATGGCTTAGAATTGAAATTTCTTTTGACAGTGGTATTACAATAGCAAATAGTACACAGGGAGGTATTAACCTTGGCACCACTCACAGCCTCTGCTGACCTAAAAGTTAGAGATCAAATTCAGATCTGTGTTTTACTTTGTCACATGTTACCTTGTTTGCAGAACAAAAGATTGAGTTCACAAGTGTTCTGCACTCGATGGATGCTCTTGGTAGTAAGAGAGATGCTAAAATCATGGTTCCTCAGAATCTAAACTTGCATTCCAGCTCTTAAGACCATAAGCAAAACTTTAAAACTCTCTGAACCCACTTTTCTCATATTAGTTGATGGCAGACAAGTCTAATCCTGTGGCCAGGATGGTCTAATAAATGTTTAAAGTGTTGGTCATGTTCATTAAGCATAAATCTATACAATGTTTCAAGTAGAGAATGACAGTCAATTTTTAAATGCTAAGAAGCCATCAGGATGTTACAACTCTTTTTTTTTTTTGTGGGATTTTTTTTTGCCTTTTTTTTGTTTCTGTTTTTGTTTTTGGGTTTTTGTTTGTTTGTTTGTTTTTGGGATTTTTGTTTATTTCGGTTTTATAAGGCATTCTCTAAAGAAGTGCTTTCTTCCCACTAGAGAACTCTACAACTTCTCCTTAGCTTGTTTCTTTTTATATATTTCATGCATCCTGGATTAAGCAAAACAGCAGTCTGGGTGCCAAATCTGAAGTCATCTGCAACCCCAATATGCTGTGATTAAAAATTATAGAGCTGATGTCCTAATCTAGATTTTAAGAGATAGTATGATGAGAGGTCTAATTGTGTTACCAGATTTGAATTAATTTTCATTATCTTTCTCTCTTTTAATGAATCATTTTTCTCTCCTTCCTTTCTTTCACTGAGAGTACAGTAAGACCTAATGGTCACCAAGAAAGTGGGAAGAGGGGCGAATAAATGGAACATTGGGCTATAGCAGCAACAATTTTCTCAAATAACCAAGGCTGTTAGGAAGGATGGAATTTATCTTTAAAATTGATTACACATTAAGAAAAAAGATTAAAAGGACTGGAGAGAGAGTGCCCTTTTGTGATCAGCCTAAACTTTATGGATCTTCCAATTTATACCTAGCATTATTCAATCCCTTCAAAATTAAATACACTTTCACATTTTAAACAGGCTTTCAGAATGTGGGGCAGAGATTATGTTTTTAAAATTTGGTGGTTATTGCTTCAGAAAAATTGGTGAAAGGAATGAAAGGAAAGCACAACACTTGTCTCATACATGTCTTAGAAACACAGGTTAACAGAGACTGGTCCACGGATTGTGACAATCTCTTTCTGACTGAAATATGTTGAAGCTCACCCAAATTTCATAACAGTCAAGTTTTAGCTGGTACAAGGTCCCCTCTTTTTCCAGAAACAGTGACAAGTCTTAGGCTACACTGACCAAGACACTTTCCAGGTGCTTAGGAGCATTTTAGCTCTTGTCCAATACTTTTGCCTTGATCCAGATCCAAGCCTCAGTGCTACAGAGGAGAGCAAATCCCCCATATTGAGTAATGATGGTGATTGGAGATAATTTTTTATCTCCACTGACAAATGATTAAGATTTGAATTATGAGATTTAATTATTTTCACTGTCTTCAGTTATCTACAGTATTAGAGTGTGTTTTGAATCTGAAAAATAGGGGGTGAACAGGGTACTCTGCAATCTCGTGTTCTGGTCTGCCAGTTATTTGCCCCTTCATCACTACTGTATTATTAACTATTTAAAATTTCCATTCACTTCAATTTTTCAATTCTTTTCATATTTTCATATTGTCACTGTAAAGATAAGTAAGAACAACACCCAGTGCATAATACCTTGGCAAGAGTTAAAGCATTGGCACAACTCCTCATCGCTGCAGTGGAGCTGAGATTTCAGAGCCAGTATCAATCAGGATTCAATCAGTAGCAAAAAAGACTGAGTCACTGAGACAGAGAACAGCATAATAATATATGCCTAATAGGAAATCAGAAATAAGAGTTTGACACTGGTCTAATTAATACCAAGTGTACATTTCTCTCTGTCTCCTCCAAGTTTTAAAACAGTGTAAGCCAAAATGGCACTTCTGACAAAAATTATTTGATCCAAACACAAATTCTATGAGCTCTGGATGATTCAAAGCCAAAACTGCATTCTGTGACTTCAAATGGGAGGTTTATTCTTGGGCGTGCTAGGTCATTTGGTAGGAGATCTGGCTACATGGTCAGAAGAAGCCTTGCCTCCCACTGTCCTGTTCTCAGGCTGCCACCTTTATACAGTTGTCTCGGAGATGAGAAACTATTAGTCAGGGTCTCTAAGGATATTTCAAATGCTTTAAGTTCATATATATTGCCATATATTCTCTGAAAAGAACAACTCCCACATAAAACCTGAGCAATTAGCTTACTCTGGCCTAGGATTTGGGGCAGCCATCCCTGAAACCCAGTAGCACCCAGGGTGTGTAAGAAGAGGGAGATGCAAAACCCATCCATGTGAGTCTGTGGTGATTTGTTTTCACAGAATCATAGAATCATTAAGGTTGGAAAAGACCTTTAAAATCATCAAGTTCAACTGTGATCCCAGCTCCATCAGCATGTTCAACATTAAACTGTTCCCTCAAGTGACACATCCACATGTTTTTTTTTAGAATTCCAAGGATATGACTCCACCATCTCCCTGAGCAGTTTGTTTCTATGTGTTGTTCTGGCACAGAGCAGAAATGGCCTTTCTCAAGGCCTTTGCTACCCAGACAAATCTCTCCCAAACAGCAAAATGGATAAATTTAGCACTGTTCAGCTAAATTACTGCAGTAGGTAACAAAAAATTGAAGATGGAAATAATAGTCAAAAAAGGTTTGTTTCCCCTTCCTTGACAAAAGAAAGGTGGTCTGATAAAGGCCTTTGTTAGTACACTATCTTTTGGTGATAAACCTTCATAACAATGTAAATAGATTTATGGTGATTGAAACAGTGAGAGAACAGAGAGGGATTTCTTTTCTCCTCAGCCAAACTAGAAGTCTAGTAAGAATTGCAAGAAAGAATTCAAAATCAGCAGAAATTAGAGTGCTAAAGGACTTTTCATGTCATGTGAAAGAAATGAGCAGTATTAGGAATGTGATGTTATTCACCTAAATAAAATACAACTTAGTCTAATTTAAAAGGTTGACTTACAAGATAAAAATGAAACATGAGATGGAAAATACCTGTGTGTTTTCATGTTCTACAGCAGCTGAAATACTCAGAAGGATGAACATATCCGTATTATAAGACCAAGAGAAGGATGCCATGAAAAACAGATTTGGTTTTCATTGGGCTCGTAACTAAGTTTTTCTAGATAAAACGTTATCTGATTTTGTCAAATACCTCCCCAATAAGAAAAGCATTAAATACACATTTATAAACCACGACACTGCATTTCAGATGTTGAAATCCAGTCAACAGCCCCAGAGAGTTGGAGTTGTTCAGCCTGGAGAAGAGAAGGCTCTGTGGAAACCTTTTTGCAGCCTTTCAATGTAAAAGACAGAGAGACTTTTTACTAAAGCCTGTAGAAGAGACAACAGTCTTAAACTGAGAGAGGGTAGATTTAGATTGGACATAAGAATGTTTTTTTCATTGTAAGAGTGGTGAGAGAGAAGTTCCACCTCCATTGTTAGAGTGCTGAGAGAGAAGCTGGATGCCCTAGCCCTGGAAGTGTTCAAGGCCAGGTTGGATGGAGCACTGAGCAACCTCATCTAGTGGACAGGGTCCCTGCCCATGGTAACAGGACTGGACCAGGCAAGATTTAAAGATCCCTTCCAACCAAAAGCATATGATTCTATTTTTTCTATGTTTTGAGCTATCACCAAAGATGTTAAGTGGTGCTCAAAAGGCCATACTTCCAAAAGGAAGGTTCAATGTATGGGTATTTATGTATATAATATATATACACTATATATAAAAACTAGCATGGATAGGTAAAATCATAAATACAAAACTGAATATGTTCTCAAAATAGTACAAAACACTTCAGTAAGCACCTGGGGACTGCAGTAATCCTTTTCCTGAGAGCAGCACACAGACTGGCTGAACAGACCGAATGCTGGATGAACTCGGTCCCATTACTCGCATCCTGCCCAATGGATAAAAACTGGCATCATGAGTGTTTTAACCTAGCTAAGTAAGTCACATGTTGGCTGGTTGCTCAAAGCTTTTCTAGCCACTTGTGATTGCAAAACTAGGGAATGAAATCCCATAGCAGATTCTCTTGTGAGCTTTCCAGTGTAAAATTGAGGCTGAAAATAATGGGTGACTGATTTGCCGGTGGTTTTTATTCTTGTAATTTACTGTTAAGATTTAATGTCTCTGCTGCCAATGCCAAAAATTTTGCAGTGTTCAGGAAACAGAAGATAAGACCAACTTCTGTCAGTTTGTGATGTGTATTTGTGCCTCAGAAGTAGCTCCATTTGCTGTTTCTACTTGGAGCACTCTGCAGGAAGTTGTGCAGGAGGCAAGCACCAAGCCACTGAAAAGAGAGCTATGTCTTCTCACAACAAGCTGAGTAATGGAGATAGATAGTCACAGCAGAGGGAAACAGCAGTGGGAGTATCTCTGGACAGAACACTTTCATTAGTGTGTGAGTTGTTTGGGGCAGGTTTTGCAAAGCAGAGCCTATTGATACCTATCAGAACGAGTAAGTGAGCACACTCCAATAAGGCTGAAAGGCTTTAGGCTTCAAGGGACACCAAATGTTGACTTGTGAGTAACAAAGAGAAATGTTTGAGAGAAAGCCCTACAGCAGAGTACAAGACAGAGCAAATGGTCAAAATAAGCTGGTTTCCTTCTGTGGGAGAGAGGATTTAACTTCAGATGTAGTGTGTTATCCTAGGACTAGCCCTGGCTGTGTGAAACCACAAGCACTTCTAAATTACAAGTTGTCCTATTCATTGCTGCTCCCTGCCCTTGTGTTTTCCTTGTCCACACCCCAGAGCCAGGGAGACAGTAAGTGAAAACAGAACATCTCCGCTGTCAGCCTGGCAGGACAGCTGTAAGAAATAAGGGGATTCTTGCACTTTTGTATGAGCACAAAAACAACGGAATGTTTAATCTTTTTAATACTCTATTAGACTAGATGAGTTTCTGTTAATAAACGAAGCCTCTCTCTCTCTCTCCCCTCCTCTCTCTCTACCTCCCCTAACATTTCTGCAGGAAACAGTGGAAGCAAAGCACCACTGTGCACTCTCTATAGTGCATAAGAAGTATGAAGGCCCTGTCTACGCTGCTTTGATGTCTCCTTTATACAAACAGTTGTGTTACTAAAGAATGTGTCCCCTTTTAACTACCCTGAAGCTGATTTCTCATCTGAGAGGTTATAAATTATTTTTAGAGGTTAATTGTTATGCAAATCTGCTCATCATGGGGTTCCAGCACCCAGAAAAATAAGGAAACATTCTCTTCCTCAGTGACATAGGCTCATAGAGGACACCTTTTCATTTCTAAAACCATTTGGAAAGTATTATGTACCATATGTTTTCTCAAATGTATCACACACTAGATGCAAGACAGCAATATTAACATGGTGTTAAGGTTTCACAATTGCAATATAATTGTATATTAACTTGCCTGGGTTTTGTATCCATATATTTCACAGTATGCATTTCAAAAAATAGTGCCCAGTCCTGTAAATTCTGCTCAGAACAGCTAACACATAGGCAGGTATTCCCCCTGACATCTGCAAGTAAGCCTTTCAGAATCAAATCACAAACAATACATACATTTTAAGTGTATGTTTGAAAAGAACAATGGAGATAGCAAACTCTGTAGGTAAAATAATGAAGATTACTGGATTTCACAATGAGATTTTTATTAATACCTGAGAGAACAGGAAAAAATTACATTAATTTCTTGTTAATTTCTCATTTTGTGTACTGTATGATCCACCTTAAATTGCTACCTTCACTTAGCAGGTGAGCCAGTGGTAAATACCCCTTTGGTGTGAATTTGTGTGAATGGACTATGTACATAACTAGTGGTGTGGATGGAGAAAAATTTCCCACAAAGCAGGCTAAAGGGTTTGTGCTGAGGGGTCGAATGTGAAAGTGTCACAAAATTGCAGTTCCAGAGACTGATGGGCCTGTTGAATCCACAAGAACTGATGAGCTTAAGACACCAAGAGCCTCCACAAGTGCCCAGGGCCAGTAACACCCACTGTCATCAGCAATGGGCTGTGTAGCTCATTCACATTACTATTCACAATAAGACATTTTGTACTGGAACAGGCTGCCCACAGAGACTGTGATGTCCCATCCCTGGCAGTGTTCAAGGCCATTGTTTGTGGGGTTTTGAGCAACCTGGTCTAGTGAAGGGTGTCCTTGGCTATGTCAGGGAGGTTGGAAATAGATGACATGGTCCCTTCCAACTCTAACCATTCTATGATTCTATGAATTTGAACAGTAAAAGATGCCAGAATAAATATTTACTGGAATCTGTAGTGCCCTACCTTGGTTTCCTGTCAGGGGATTCTGCTGCACTACCCTTTGAGAAAAAATGTTGTAATGAGATAGACATATAAGCCTCATAGTTGTCTTAGCAGCTCTTCATAGAGGTTTCCAGGGGAGAAGAATGCTTGCACCATTCAGGAACCCTGGGGATCCTGAGCAGCCAGGATCCTGAGTTCTTGGTACAGTGCTGTGAAACTGAAACTTACAGAATCTGTGCAACGGGGCAAGCTAAGGGTGTATGAGGCCTTTAATTTTTGCTAGGACTTGTATGAGGAAAGTCTCTTTACCATCAGATAGGGAACAAGATGAAGAGTAGGACAAAAATAACTGACATTAAGGAAAACCATATTACAGCAATTATCAACACTGCTCTATGCTGCTTGTTCCTTCTAGCATTCATAATATACCAATAGTTCCTTTTAAGAGTAGGAATAATGACTCTGGCAGTAGAATTTCTGAATTTTGACCAATAATTTTCTAAATTGGAAGTTAATACTCTGTCAAGTTTGAAGAGAGGCCTAAGAATTGTATTTCTTTAAATATAACGAAGCGTAGCTAGATTAGGAACACAGATCAAAAGACTGTGGACATAGTTATATAGAAACAGAAGGTCATTCTGAGGCAGATCTGTGGTACTAATTTACACAGTCCTGATTTATTGAAGTACCTTGGAAATATCAAGAATAAATTTCACCAAATAAACCATACCATTTAAAGGGGTGAAAGGTAACCTTTTTTTTTTCCAGGATCAGATAATGATAGCTTTTTTCCCCCAAAATTTTCATCAGAAAAAAAGGTAGAATCACCACCCATAAGTTTTAAGTAACAAGGAATATAACTTTTGACAAAAATACACTTCATTCAACTCTTAATTTTTTTTCCAAAAGTGTCTGCAAAATGCTTTAAGTACTCAATTTATTCCTCCACCATCCTGTTCCAAAATCCAGTGTCTCATAGGGAATAAATATCTTTGTGGTGCCAGTGTTGTGGTAAATCTCTGCAATTTAAAGACTTCTCTTAGCAGACCAATAGTCCTACTTCCTGGACACTTCAAAGCCTTCCTCTTTGAATACCTTACCTGACAGTCAAAGCAGGTGTTGGAGCTGGGCAATAAATTCCTCGTAAAAAAATGGACACTACAATACTTGGTAGGGTCCAAACGAAGCCTGGTAGCTTCCCAAGAAGGGAAGTACCTAAAAAACCCTAAGTAGCAGTTTTTCAAAATGTGATCCATAATTAACACCTTTGAAATCTATATTTTAAACCTGCAATTTATGGAACAGTTGATTCTGACAGCTACCTCTATTTGAACTTGAAAATAATGAGTCCTTCAGTATTAAGTATTAAAGCATTAAGCTCAATAATTTTTATTTAAAAGAAATTTACTTATAAAGCACGTAAATTGATATTTTAATGGTGTTTGGGAGCAGTAATGAGCTGAGAAAACAAATAGTCCCTGGTTTTCCCAATTACTTTGAGAAGGATTAGGTGTCTGCTGAATAATGTTACATTTTGAGCCACTGAAGTACAGATGGTGTTTTAATATGATGAGCTCATCCTGAGAACAACACGAATTTGAATGAGAAGAATCACAGAATGGATTATTTGATCCAACCTCCCTGCTCAAGCAGGGTTATCCTAGAGCAGAGGATTCCATCCAGACATCAATTAACTAAGAAATTACAAGTCAAGCAGTACTCTGGAGGTATTTAGAGATGAAGAGTCCTAAGAAACAGTCTTACTCTATAAAGAGAATAGGAAAAGTGCTTGACATAAACATCTGGATCTTGTTTCACAAGTTCCTCAGGAGGAAAGGGTCAATAAAAGTGGCAACAACTGCATATAAGCGGTCAACAGGAGGAGTTTGAATGTGCTAGTTTCAGTGTATTTGTATAAAATCTCACTGAAGTAGATGAATGCTCTAAAGAGATATACTGAGAGGTAAGAATTGGACAATGTCCTCTGTAAAAATGAATGCAATACATTTACCTCTAAGAAGAGAATTGCTTGGTATCTCAAACCGAGGTGTAAGTCTGAACTCCCTACAAAGTTGCCAGAATTCCACACAGCCATGGGAAAAACCCCTACACATCCCTTCAACCAGGGACTCCAGACCCATACAGAAAGCTGTTTCTGCTAAAACTGCAGCTGCCGTAGGTTATCAGGGCAGGCAATTAATTCTTTTATGTGCATTCTGTTAGCAATTTCAAAACTCCATACTTCTCCTGTCTGTGAAACACTGACTTTGCACTACAGTGTATGAGGGGTTTTTGTTAAACAAGTCAGGGAATTCTCTCAAAATTCTCATATTAGCAGTAACTTGGTTTCTCACATGCATAAGGATGTTATATTATGCTGTGTCACAGCTTTAGTCAGCAATTTGGTTGAAACTGAACTCTTACATGAGAAGTAGAAAAATTACTACTTTGTAGTGTTTTCCACATCATTTCTTTAATTTTGGAAATTTCACACAGCCACCTTGATGTCCTTCCCTGTTTGTAATTGCCTGAGTTAATCTTCAGTCTTATTGTAAAACTATTTTGTTTCCACCAGAGTTTTTGTTGTTTTATAAAAGATAGGAACAATATTAAGCTCCAGTAGATTTTTAGGTGAGATAAGAGCATTCCAGTTATTGTCTGGGTCCTTTCCTATCTGGGCATTGCAGTGGGAGCATTTTGACACCATTGGTATTTTAGGTTAAGCCAAGAACATCTTCAGCAACTGACTGATCTTTTAACTTTCAATTGATTGAGGTAAATAATTTAAAAATTGAGTTCAGAGTTTGGAGATATATCTCCAGTAGGAGATTCAGTTAATCTAGGAACATTAAATATCGATTTCCTGAATTTGTGCATGGCAAGCATCAATTTGAACACTGAGTGGTGCAATCTTAGACCAAATGGAATGTGTACAACTCTAAAAATAAAGAAGAGGTAAAAACATTACAAAGTATCTAGCAAAAAAGTTCAAAAATATATTAAAAAATCTTTGGATGTGTTGCATCCATCAGAAATCAGTTTTCCTAGAGGGAAAACATTTTTGTCAGATGATTTCTTTATTGGAACAATTTCTATGACTTCTTGCTCGAAATTCTATTTTTCAATCAGTAAAGTCAACAAGTAAAATATTTCCCTTTGTTCTGAATTTAGGACTTTTCTCTAGCATTCTGCATGCCAAATAGAATTGTAGCTTTTCCTTGTAAAACTACTTTCAATTTTACAAGTTAAGGGGGAAAGAATGAAGGAAACACAGCTTGTTTTAATAAAAACATTGACTCATGGATTTTCAGAACAAAATTGAAAGGGAAATTTTCTCTGATCTTTCTTTCCTTCCTATTATTTTAAAAACACAGTTTCTCATTAAAATCCAAATGATATCTTTGTGCATGTCACAGAAGACATGATTTTCTTTTGTAGAACATCCCAACTGCGTAATTCATTCCTGTCAGAGCTCTACTGGCAAGAGGAAGGTGAATATTGGTTAAAAGAAGAGGGCTTAGATCCAGCAGAGCACTTAAACAAGTACTTGTCAGTACTATTAATTTAATGTTTAAAGTTAAGTACATGCTTAAATGGTACCTTGGTTTGGTGCCTACCTCCACAGCTTTTGATCAGGAATGACTATTGCTAATTGGTAGTGCCTTGATTTGACAAAATTCATAATTTTCATCTAGAGGCCAACACCACTATTGCAAAACCCATCCACATGCTCAGCAGAGAAGGCAGAGGAGGAATGACCACCACATTCATTCTTCATCTCCACCTGTAACAGCAAACAGAGCATTTGGAATAAGACTTTTCTCTGGATTAAGGCATTGACATCTGCCTAGCTGCCCAGGACTCCCCTCATGGGCAATGGAGAGAATTAGGCAGATGTAGAGACCACCTCAGAGTACTTCGCATCAAAGAGATGGGTGCTTCTCTCCATGGACTGTAGACTGAGATGAGAGGATTGAAATTGAGCATTTTGGTTGCAGACAGAATATGAGCGCAGCTGAGATGAATCCTTTACCACTTAGTATCTGAACCAATATTCTGGGGCTTTACATAAGCAATAGACTAAGGAAGAAAAACTCACAAAAGGTTAAATTCACATTTTATCAAACATTTAAAAAAACTGGTAGGTGTGGTTCTAGAAACTCATGGCATTTCCATTCGTGTTTTCCCTGGCAGTGGTAAATAATTGTCATTCACACAAAATTTGTGTTACCACTAATCTGCAGACTATCGCACTTATTCTCAGAGTGCATCTAAATACTTCTCTGTAAAAAGTAAGAGCCATGGTCCCATCTGGTACACATTAGGAATCCATGGTCATCTGCCCCATGGCAAGTCCTCAGAACAATAATCACAATTTTCCCAACCATGCACCTGAGGGTTGTTAGATCAGCACTTTCAGCATGAAATAGCTGTGTGAGATCAGCAAGAGGCTGCTCTGGGTTTCCTGATCCTCTGCCAAAGACTTGGGAAAAAAAATGAAAAAGGGCAGAAATCAGTGAAGAGATGAAGCATTTTTAATTCTTGTTTTCCTACCTCACCAACAAGCACACATTTTCTTTCTAAGATTTTCAGTGGAAAAGAATGTATCTTCTGTCCCTCCTTTCCCATTTTCTTATTGATTTACCAGTTTAAATGTGCTGCATGTGCATATTTAGTAAAACTTGATTAACATCATAAATAAACTTGGGGAAAGAAGAACACCTCTTTTGTTAATTTAAAAATTCTTATTTTCTCTGGTGCTGAGGTTCCAAGTGCAATGGGACATGTAGCCATAATGGGGGAAGTGTAGTATGGCAATATGCATATAACCAAAGCTTCCATGTTACCTACCAGAAACCTTGCTGTTTTGCACTTGTATTTAGAGAATTTCAGTTCTGTGATCCATCTCCTTCCTTCTATATGTCTTTCTTTTTCCATTCCCTTTTTTCTGCTCCTTTCTCCCATTTCTTTCGAATGCCTATTTTGGGGCCTGATTGCAAGTGTCTCTTTGGAGGCACTCCCAAACGGCAGAAGAATCCAGGAAAGCTGAGCATTCCTCTAGGAGGAAATTTAAAGGCACAGGAGCAGGTTATCTCCCTGTGCCTAAAAATGAGCTGACAGGGAAGATTTTATAGAGTGTGTGTCAAAGAGGACAGCTGAAGGAGAAAAGTTGCTACTGTGTAATAGCATACAACCTTAATGGATAATTAATGGGTTTTTTTATTCAGTGATTTGCCTTACATAAGATATGAATGTCTAAAGTTCAAATTGTGTCAACATTTGTATTTAAGGATATTTTGTTCCAAATAATAATAGAATTATTTAATGGTTTGTGTTGGAGGAACCTTAAAGATCACTTAGTCCCACCCCTCTGCCTCATGATGGGCAGGGGCAAATTTGACTAGACCAGATTGCTCAAAGCCCCATTCAACCAGGCCTTGAATCGCTTCCAGGAATGGGGTAGGATATATTGGAACAGAGTCAGTAAAGTTTTGTTAAGTTATTATCTCAAACTCTGTTAGAATGAAATTTCTGCTTTGCATGATGAGGGCCAAAGGTTATGGCCATGCCAGCACAGATGCACAAAATCATCAGGATCAGAAACTTCCCCATAATGTTGTGGCAAGTTTTTAAGCTGTGTCCAATAGTAAGTACTGCAGTAAAGTACAAAAAAAAAAAAAAAAAACAAAAAAAACAAGCCACCTTTATCAGCAAAGCCATTTGCTTTTTCAGCTGTGTGGTAAGAAAGCAAACTAATGTGAAATTTTGTCCAAGCTAGTTGGTGTACTGAAGTGGAAATGCAAAATGGTATGAGGGGCATGGTGGGTGATATTGTTAGAGGTTGTGGAGAGCTGTGAAATACTAATCTTGGCAAGATTGTTGATGTTAAGAAACCCTCTTTTGATAGTTTGATGTTCAGTACTGCTGAATAGCAAAGCTGATCAGTCCTACTGTTCATAGCAGTGATAATTCTCTCTGATAATGCATAGGACAGAAGAACTGACTAAGACCTGTGATACTTTGCAATTTAAATGCCATTATTCAAAATTAAAAAAAAAAAAAAAAAAAGAGAGAGAGAGGAGAGGAAACAGAAGGATTACCAGACTTCTGCTTTATTTTTATGCTAAAATTGCTCAGGAGTATGAAAGGCATTGTTTGAAGAACTTTTCTCAAGAAATACAGAAAAACACTAAGAAAGCTGAAAGAAATCATAAGATATCATGGTAAAGTGACAGAGGAAATGTAGAGTGAATAGCAAAAAACAATAGTTTTCAGTTGTGTGTTTGGCCAAAATAGGTCTGGAATTGAGACTGAAGAATTAATTTCTTGTTGATTCCTCTTGTAGTCAAGGAAACAAGACTGTGTATATATCCCTTATAGATTTATAGTTTCATCAAGGAAATCTTAACTCCATAATCAATCTCGTTCTTTTATTGAAACAAGTTTTACAAGACTTCAAGTTTTGGCCAGCTGCCCAGATCTTAAAATTCTTATGCCATGAGGCTTGTAGTATAAAGCCTCCGGCTTGTTTCCAGGCAATCCAATGGCTCACAGCCCTGCTGGCTGAAGCAGAAGGTCAGTCTGAAGATCTAAAGCTGCAAGGGTTAAGATTTGCCCAGCCATGCCTAAAGGGAGTCAGGCAGAACTTATTTGCAATAAATAGGAGCACATAGACTTTTTCAGCAGTTAGTTGACTTCAAATGCTTCCTCATCAGTTGGACATTCCCATGACAGCTCAGGGATCTCAACACCTGTGACTAGCATGGGATAACATGGGAATGCATCATCATGCAATTCTCCTTTTGGGCATTGTTGTAGCTTGATAATGAAGTCCCCTGGCTATGTTGACAACTCCCAGTACATGGAGAGAACTAGGAAGCAGTGTTAGCTCTGTGATCTTGCCCTGGGTGGGATTCCCAAGGTAAAGGCTCCCTGCAGTCTCTTTTTTATTTCCCAGAAGAAGGCATCTGACAGCAGGCTTTCACTGTCTGCACTGCCAGTACTGCCTCAAACAGAGCTTTTAATTTAAGGGACCCTTTTGGTTAATGTGTGTAAGAGTAAAAAGAACCAGTGCAAGGGTTTATTTTCATATAAATACGGGATCTGTATGTAGTGAAAGAGAGGGGGAGAAGTAGAAGAATAGAAAGCAGGTCCAAACCCGATTCCATGGACCTGACTCTAGTTCCTACAAAACTTCAGGACAAGTATAATTGTCCTCACTTTCCTCATATGAGAATGTACCCACCCTCACTTCCCCTTCCCCACTCTCAGAGACTTCTATCTTTAGTCAGTTGTCCTTTCTGTAAGTTTCTTTAAACTGTAATTGGATCATCTTCCAGATGCAGAGGGACTCCTTTGTCAGAGGAACTGATGGAGACAGAGCCTCTATTTGAAGGAACAAATTATAACTAAATTAGCAAAAGACTTGATGGATTTGACTCTGTGGTAGAAATCCTGTTTTACTGGCAACTATTTTTAAGGAAACTTCTATCAAAATATGCGCACTTGGTCACTTGATTGTCAAGTGATTTGTTTTATTTTCTGTCAAATGAAGATTTTAAATTTAAGAAAATCATTATATGTGTGTGTGTGTTTCTTTGGAAATTTGGACCTTAGCTTGCGCACTCAGTACTCTTGACCTTAGAGATCCCCAATGTGCAGGCACTGTTTGAACCAATTTCCCCAAATTGGCTTAATTTTTTCTCTTTCTCTTTATGTGCATATGGCCTTATCACATGCAGAAGCCCTACATGCAGCAGTGAGTGCACATCTTTGCTTGGAAAGTACCAGAAATCAGCCAAGACCAAGATTGGTGAGGGACTCCCTAGGGATGCCATGCTAGTCCTATTAAAGTTTGTGGGATTTTTCACATCTGTCCTTTGGAAGATCATTTGTACAGTTCTGCTTTAGCCCTTCAAGTGAGTGAGTAGGCACTAAAGTTTAAAAACACATGTCAAATAGCACAGAAATAGCATCTAAATATTCTGAGAAGTGTTTTATTAGTATGTAATTAATCACAGGTCGTGCTCCACAGGTGACCTTTTGCTCTCAAGACAATAAATCGAGAAACTAAGTGCAAACTTGACTTCTGCTTGCCAGCTTTAAGAACTGATAAGCACATATGTTTTCCTGCTCCCTAATCCTCCCTTGCAGTTTTTGTGACCACGAAAAAAACTGCCAGGTTTAATGAAGAAAAGTACAAAACTTGTATGACAGAAAACTGCAAAGTTGATTAAGAAAATATGATCCTAGCAATTGCAGGTCCTATAAGCTCCTAAATTATCTTAGATGAACTGATTATTGTGGAAACGAAAATATATTTCTTGTCACTGCTACAGCTTAGATACAGATGCTGAGTATCACCCTATTTTCCTTGTTTTGACATACTAAAAGCCATTGTTACTTGAATATTTAAGATAGATATGCTATATCTCATACTGACATTAAATTCTTGGAACAGCAGGAATAAACTTTTTAGGTGACTTAGAATGGGAAACGTCTCATTTGTCTGATACAGACAATAACAATTTCTCATTTTCAAGCAGAATAAATGACCTATGGTGTGAAAAACAACTGAAGTTAATTTGCTGTCATGCATGCTTTCTGCTCAGGTGTGAAACATTTTTATCATGTACAGATACAGTCCTTCTTTCTGCCGTAAGTGAATAATTTTCTTTGCAAAACATTTTGTTTACATTGATGGCCCACAGAATGGCCGATTGGGAAAAAGCTCAAAACTCAGAGCTGGTGCTGGTTGGTTTTGGTAACCAATATTTTCCCTTTAGAAAGGTTATTTTTTTGAATATTCAAAACTACACAGGAAGCCTAAGGAATAGGTGACTCCCTGAGCACTGGCTCATGTCACCACCCAATGCATGGAAAGCTGCTTGGGAATGTGAACTGTTTAGTAGAAAAGCTTTGCCCAGGAAGATGCTGATGAGATACCAAGGATGCAGAGACCTGTAAGCATTGGTAACCTGACCATGCTGAGTAAGGAAGAGAGAATGGCTTTGGGAGAAAGTGTCAGCTGAAGTGGGCTTGGAAATGGGTGCAAAGACATTACCTCCTGCTGCATGTGGATTGTTGCATCAAACATGTTACAGCAAAAACAATCATGAAAAGTGTATCTACCATTAGTTCTCCATATTCGTTCTGCCAGCATTTAAAGATCAAGGTTTATTCTTTAAATGTAGGTTCCCACTGCTGACACAATCAGCTGTGTTTGTAACAACTATTAGGAAGACATTTGGCCAGTAGGAAGTGACAAGCGAATTGTTTTATCGTCAGCCAAATCTTATCCTTTCTCTCCCATGCTGAGTCTGCATTACAAATTGAAAATAACTCGTGTTCTGATTCTTATTTTTTTCCTTTTTCCCCCTTTAAAATAACCTATTCAGTACTTTTCCCTGGAAAACCAATGTAATTTCTCAACAGTCTTCTGGCATGCTCCCTTTTTCTTTCTTTTGTGTCAGTCTTAGACTCTATTTAAAAATGGAGAATCTTTAAAAACAGAACACTTCTGACATTTGTGACAAGACAAATTTACAGTTCTGTGGCAGTGTTGGTACCCGTCTCTCCAACATCCTGCTTGTCTCACTCACACAATAGCAAGTGGATTTTTTAACTTATATATTAGGACCTGCTTCTGTTGGTAAATTGTATATGCACCAATGCTCACAATTCAAATAAGCAGGTGACAGAAACAACAGTAAACTCTCAGTCTTTGACAGCTTGTTTCTTTACCATCACCACTGGTTTCCCAAAGGGGCAAACACAAACCATTTCTTGCTGCAGCTCTACTCAAGGGTTAAATTAACATGTGCTTCCAGATACAGAATTCTCCCTCAGGGGGAAGTATGTACAAAAATGAAACAACACAAATATCCACTATTATAAAATTCTCAAAGGCAGATGTGTACAAAAAATTCTCTTTGTTCTCCACTAACATTAGACAGCCCTGGAGTCTGTCCAAACACAACATTTAAATGAATAGAACATTTTAAAATAGGATTTTAAAACAATTAAATAAGAGACATACTTTGGAGAGATACCATTTGCTTTGCACTTCATACCCCCTTGCCTGCTTCTGTTAGAAAAATAAATACACATCCCAGATGACAGGCTGCTGAAGATATTGTCCACTAGGGACATCTAGCTTCTTCCCAGAGCCTGAGAAGAATTGTGTCACTAACTTTGAAGATGTCTTTTTGACTGTAACATAAATAAGTGGTTGCACAGGTCTAAGTAATAATATGTCCTTTGTTGAACACTGCTTCTTTTAAACTAGTTGATATCATTATTTTTTATCTGAACCTCAGGTGCAAAGCAACCTTTCAGGAAGTGAATCTACAAAAACACCCCAAAATCTTTCATGTTTAGTTTGGAATTTTTCCTACTCTGGAAATGACCACAGTAAAGAATCTGATAAAAAAATGTAATATGTGTTCAAATAGAGGCTTAGCAGTTTAAGTTTTGGGAGCTTTGTCATTTTAGCTGTCAGTTCGAACAAAGGTAGAACTGTGACAAAGGGCAGAGTGAGCTTTGACCACGTGTACCCACATTTACAATCAGAGTCGCTTGAGAAGAGGAGGTCAGCCACAGATCTGTTCAGGACGTTCCAGCCTTACCTTTTCCTTAGACACAGGTGGCCTGCCCCAGCTTTTTGACACAGCTTACTACAGAACTGGCAAGTTCAGGGCCATGCCAGCAGATTGGCTTTGTTTGCCTGACTGTGCCATGGAAAAACTCTGGAATCAGTGCAACCAGCTGTTTGTCCCTGCTACGCAGGGTGTTGGTACTAGGAACATGGTTTTCCTTCTGTAAATCCTCCTAGGATCAGATCTCTTCAAGAAGTCCATGTAGCCAGGCTAATAGGGAAGTTCAGGTTTTCATGCCTGGGTGAGAACAGCCAGAGCAAAAAAAAAAAAAAAAAAATAAACATCTCTATAACCAAGCATTTTCCTCTTTCTTCATTTCACTGAACCAAATATTTGTAGTTTATGCTTCATTTTTTTTGTGCCCTCATCATGATTTCTTGCTGAACCACTAAATTCTTCTTTAGACAGTAAAGATAATCAGTTCTCACACTCAGTACTTGACACTTAAACAAGTATTCAGCAAACTAAAATTCAAACCCACAGCTTTCAATGATTTGTCTTGCAGACCCAACTTCTCTTTCCCATTTCTGATCCAAGGAAAGTCCCGTACTTCTTGGAGATTTTCTCCAGGAGACAGCATAATCAGGCACCCACTCAAGTGAGCTGAAACATTTCAATTACCTCTAAAGATGTAAACTCCAGTGCCTAGGGTTTTGCGTCACTTACGTGCTCACTGCTTGTGACTGCACAGCACAACCCCTTGGTGTGAGGGAAGGATGGCCCCAGGAGCAAGTGGCAGAGCAGGCAGAGCAGGGTGCCTGTGGGTCTGCTCATCTCACAGGTTTCACGGGCAGCCCGCAGAAAGTAACCATCTTCCTGAAGGACAGCTTGTCCGGGAAGAGCCAGCTGTGTCCGAATGACAGTGTCACACTAACAGGCACTACATGAACAGGTATGGTGTGCAGCCACCCATTTTGCTCCAGCCACGGCCTGTAGCCGATCCAGGGCTGTGCTTCCAGGTTTCTTGGCTCAGGCAGCTCACATATGCTACAGCTAAATAGACCACAGGTGTGAAAATGGACAGGAAAGCTCTGAATGAAGAGCAAACTAGTAGCCTCACATTCATCAGTTGGTGAGCATGTGGGTTCAGATGGCACAATTTTCTCCACTGGTAGTATAAAAGGAAATGGCACTCCATTCAGTCAGTGGTTTGCATATCCCCAGAGTCCCATAATAATTTCCATGTCATAGTCTGTATGCAAAAATGTGGTTCTATGGAGTGGAAGAAGTTAAAAAGTCAATGTATTTTATGGCCTTACAAGGTGCTGATAGATGAATTCTGCCTTTTCCAGACTCAATCAGTGAGGCTGCACATGGAGGAAGCTGGATTTTCTCTCGGAGTGTAGGACTGCTGTTATTATCATATTTATCATTAGCAGCGTGAGCACACATGGTGCAGCAGCACTTCATCCATATTCATGCTTTATATGTTGGTGCCCTGCAAGCATGAAGCTCAAAACCACTGTCCCACTGTCTACAAGTCACACAGATGTACTGGTGAAGTCACCCTGGTCTGCAGATGCCCTCTGGAGGTACCAGATGTTCAGACAAAAGGGAGGATGGGGGCTGGGAGATAAGTCATGTAAGGTGCAGCATGAAGAGGATTTACAGAAAATGGTTCAAAACGGTTGGTGCAAGCAGATATGAATATGAATTATTATTTCATTCCTAGACATTGGTTTTTGTCCTGTCCCTTCAAAGCACTTTACAAAGAAGTCACTATCATGATCCAAATTTTCCTAAAGCACAAGAGCTCCCACAGCTTGAGAGGTCTCCCTTTTCTCCCTTCCAGACCTGCCTTGCTCTGGGCATTTAGGATGGCTGACTATGTTTTCTCTGTCCTGAACAAAGCACTTCAACAAGGACAAGGTGATCAGGCAGGATATCTCCCTGCTGCCAACCTGCACCCACTATATTCACTGAAAAATAAATGGCAAGGAAATGAACCAACTTGGTGTTATCAGTCACGCAGCATCACTGCTGTTTTCAGAGATTGTGCCTTTCTGAACTTGTCTGGGGACTCTTCAGCTGCAAAGCCAATGACCTCATTTGTCACCTCGCAAATGCCTGCCTCCTGTGAGCCTCGTGGACGATGTGCATCTTTGTTTAACGGGACATACAGCTTTGAAGAACGAGGAAAAGATTACTGATAGTGATGTGAACTCAAAGCAGGCATAAGTCACCTTTCCAGGAGAGCTCAGCTCTGATTAAAGCATAGCTGAAAAATGTACCTCCCAAGAATTCCCCTTGTGGCATTCCCTGTTAGATTTTCCAGATTACATCAGTGTATGACAGACTAGGAAAGAAATATGACTACAATTTTGAACATAGAAACAATTCTTAACAAGAATGATTTTTCGAGTCTTAGCAGTAAGATCACAAACCTCTGCTGTTTAGTTAAAAGGAGCACCAATTCATTTAATGATATTAAAGATTTCTACAGCCTGTGTGATATGAAACATCACAATAAATACAGCAAGTATACAGCAAGAATAAAGTACAGCAAGTCATGGCTCTCTCAAAATCCCATTGTTGATGAAAGTAGATCAGGGACAGTAGATCAGTAAAATGAGACTAGATAATGAAAAAGGATGAAGATTTATAGCAAAAATTATTTTAAAAATCTAAACTTAGGTGCAGCATTGCTTATTAAAAAAAAGAAATTAGAAGCCACTCTCTTTATATTCCTATGCATGTAGCACAGTGAGAGTGAGTTCTATTTTGATAATACAAGGCTTCTCAGATGTCATTAATTTGAACAGGAGGTCAGCAGAAAAATGGATTTGCAAGACAGAGATCGGGCCATGATCTGATCTGTTTTGCACAAGAATAAAAAACCCAACATTCAAAGAAGAGAAAAACACATTTTGGAACTTTGTTGACAAAAGGTCAGAGCAGTTTCTTAAAACATGTATTGGCAGTACTCTCTGAAAGCTTCTGTGTCACTAATAAGAATGTTGAAAGAGCATTGTACTATTTTGTAACCTACCACATGAAATCTGGTGCCCAGCCACAGGTTAAATGCACACAATGAAATTCTCTTTCCTCCCACTGCCAGTTCTGTCACTTACTACACTGAAGTCCACAAAAATACAATATGACTCAGAATATGTAGGCTGTGGCTAGGCAGAGAAAGTTCATTCAAAATTGATTTTCTTTCAGGCGTTCCTGATATTCCCTGTTTCAATTGCTCACCTACTGTACAGTTGAGTGAGCACTTAAGGAAGTTGCAAAGCGATACAGCCTGTCTGGGACATGAAGGAATGCGGAGCAGGATAATCACAACATCATCAACCCAATTCTCCAAGGTAGCTGGCCAATAATACTGTTCTAATTGAATAACTTATCCACAGCTATTTCCCCTGGGAGAGCCTACGGCTTCAGCTCTCTGCGTAGGCAGATGGTGCAGCATACACAATGAAACCTGTAATTTTCTCTCACTACTGAGCATGTTAACAGTGAGCTGTTTTCCCAGTACTGCTACCCCATTAATATTTTATTTTAACTGGTTTTCTCCAAGTTATTATGCACCATGCAGCAGAGAATGGAGAAATCAATGATACATTTCATATTATTTTTACAGCCAGCTCACTAAGCTACCCCCTGCTCATTAAGGCTTCTGCTTTGCTAATCAACAATTGTATATGTCATCATCAGGTATATGCTGAAATAAAAGTGTCATAATTAAAAACAAAGGTGCATGAGTCACCAGAGCCCTGAATTGTTAACTAGCAGCAAAGCATAACAAATAGGTTGCAAGAGAATTCCAAACCTGCAAGGCTGTTTTTTAAGACATGCATTAATGAGCATGTACCGAGCATATTTCTGACTCCGAGACTGCTGTCCTGATCTTGCTCTCTGAACTATGCGTCTTAGCAATATACTGCCATCCCCTTGTCCCCAAATGTTGGAACAGCACATAATCCTCAGCAGCAAAAGTGGTTGAAAGGCAAATGCAGCCTGGGAGGGCAAGGCAGCAGAGACAGCCCATCAACAGTGTAACAACATGACAGATGACAGACCCAGAGGCAAATCCAGGCCTGCCAGCAGATCTGCCTGTAGAGCCTGCCAACGAGCCAGATGCAGCTACTGAAAAGATATAATCCCTAGCTTAGCATCTGGGTCTTGCTGTGGCCAGCTATACTTCATGTGCTCTACGTCCTTACTGCTGACCCCAACTGCTGGGAGAGGTTGGAACAATGAGAGAGAGCTCAACTGCATCAACAACATTGCATTTAAATTTTGCTACTATATACACTGAGAATATAAAAAATGTCAATCTGCATACAGTATAATTATCAGTTTGCATTTATTTTAGCTCTTCTGGCAGCATATATGCACTCTTTCCCCTTTCCCATGGTCTCTGAAAAAAGACAGCTCAGAGATTCATTCTTTGTTTTCCATTTCTACTCAGAAGTACACACTTAGCCACTTCACCATCTCTTAGAAATAGCAGTACACTGTAAATCTGTGTGTGATTAAACTTTGGCATTGAAATGTAGCAGTTCTTGTCCCTGGAAAGGTACAGTTCTTTCCAATTCACAAGTATTTCAGAGCTTGGCTTGTAGTATTAAACATCAAATAAATCTTTGTCAAGTGATTCAGGTGACAATTAAGTGAAAACTAATGATATGGCATCGCAGAAAAGGTAATTGCATCCATTGTTAGGTACTTCCCAGGTCAGGATACATGCATAGCATTTCAAAAATGGTATTCCTTCGTTCACCCTGGCATCCTAGTCTGACTACAAAAGTGTATTAATAAAATAATCATTTTTCCTTTTATAGAAGTTAGGAACATTCTTTTTGGATGATCCTACCCCCCCTGGAGTTCAGCACTGATTTTCTGCATACTAGTAATTGGCTCAGTCAGTCAAGTACAATGTAAATGTAGATCTTCAAAAGCATCCTGTTGAGGAAAGGGTGAGAAAGCTTCTGTTCTCTTATTTTCTCATCTATAATAGTTACTAAGAAATGCTTTAAGCACATGTTTATAAATGCATACTTCAGAAAATATGTAGTGTTGGAAATTATTGATCTGTAATGGAAATTTCCTTAGTCTTGTTTAAGTCTAAATGCATTTATAGAAACGAAACCATATTGTCCCTTTTGGTTCAAGGCAGGATTAATCTCACTTACCTCAGGCATCTAAGTCACACTAGGATCCCCATTAAGTCAATGGAAAAATACAGGCCCCTTCAGAAGGCTATTCATCTTGTCCTAATGTAGGCATCAGAACAATTCATCTGAAATGAACCCTTCTGTGATGGCACCTATGTCTTTCTATTAATTATAAAGGAAGCCCATGGAGACTAGTTTTGAATAGGTTCCTCTTTTTACTCTTGTGAGATCAGGTGAGATGTGTCCCAGTCTTCATGTTTCGTTGGCTAAAGAGGAACGTGTAGACAGAAAACCAGGAAGTTAAAAGAGCACAGCCTTTCATTTCAGATTCATATATATTCCCATAACTAAGAAAGGATTACCAAATAAGCTGAATCACAGAGCTACTTTTCTCTATTTAACGCCACAAAGCTGGAAATAGCACAATTCCCCATATACAGCCTTTGAGCCATTTGCAGTGGGAATATCTAGTTCTCTTAGTGAATCATGCAAAGCTGGAAGATCTCTTGACACTGATTCAGTCTTCTTTTCATTCATTTTTTCAAACATATAAGAAGATCCCAGATGTATAAAGACAGCCTGCACTGGAGACCTGGTCTACTCTGATGTTAGCAATTCTTGTATTTATGGGAATATTATATGGCAAAATTATGGAATATTGAAAAGGACACTGGATATGTTATGAGCTTTGTAATCACAGATGTTTTGAGAGGGGCACTTATGTGATCAGCTCTGATGAAGATTCAGTCCTGTAACTAAAACTGCTTGATTACCCTGTGGATGGTATAAGAATTTTTTCATAGTAAAATCTTATTATTTTATTCTACATTTTGATGGACAAACATGGTATAAACCAATTGGTTCAAAATTTTAACTAGCCTGAAAAAACCCCAATACATTATGTTTTTAAAATTTCCAAAATTAACTTTTAAAAATAAACATTTCTTTAAAACATTTATTTAAGCTATACAAATAAATACCATCTGTTTTTAAGAAATGCATTATTCAGTACTGGAATTGGTTTTCCTCTTGCTTTTAGCTAGCTGAGTACTCTGTATGACAAATTACTTTACAGGTTAACATAAAATAAATTCAGAACTGCCAGAAAATTGAAGAATTGGTTATTCACATGGCAGTACTGTGTGGTTGTACTTCATCTATTGTTCCGCTTTTGCTGTGTAATAAAGACAGTTTTGAAAACTGATGTTCTTTCTCTTTAGGAGAGGTCGAATATGGCAATTCAAATTTTTCCAGAGCATCCTGTTTTGGTTTGGGGTCACCAATGCAAAGGAAATGGGGTCACCAGCACATCTCCACACTCACAGGTTTCTCTGAAGAGGAAGGCGCATATTATCTATTATTGCTGAATTCTCATGTATTGGAAAAAAATTATCTTTTTTAGTATACACAGGTATTTTAAATATATTGATGTGTCTTTAAGAGCAGAGGCAAGAAGCTAAGTCATCCAGTGCTTTAAAATATGGAAGGGATGTGGAACTGTTTTTTAATGAAAAATAGTACTGCCAAAAACTACAGCTGCTTCCATGGGTCAGTCTTATTTTCTTTACTTTAATTCAGAACCAGATGCAAATGGTAGGAACTTTTACAGGTAATTTTTTAAAGCTGACATTCAATATGAATGGCATTAAGTTGCTTGCATGACTGTTTTCATCAATGCATTAGGTTTACAGAAAAGTGTTTGCATTGAAGCCAAACTTGTAGGCGCTTAGCTTACTGCAGATTCCAAAGTGGAGGAAAGTACCTTGACATCACTTAGTTTCATCTCATCTGAAAGGCAGAAATCACTGTGCAAGAAATAGTTTTCTAAGTGCACAGGAAGACATGTAGGGCCAGATCCATTTCCCAGGGAGATTAACAGGAAACCTTTTATTGACTTCAGCTGAGACCGAGGATAGCAATAAAGATACCTGGCTCACAGTCCTCTCCTCTAACCAAATCTACTAAAACGTGTTTTAAAAATCTTTCCTTATCATGTGGGATCACCCCAGATCTACAATCAGGAAAATGTAATTATAATCAAGGAACTGCCCCATGCCATGAGCCTCCTTTATATGAAATAATAAAAAAAGAAAAACTAGAAGAAGAACAAAACAATCTTTTTTTTAATCTACTCTGATTTTGTCTACTCTGTTTAATATTTCTTCACAGATTTACAATGTAAGTATGTAGTAAATACTACGCATTCTGTCTTTACCTGTTCTCATGATTCTTTGGTCACAATACTCAACGTAGTGTAATATGACAGAATGCAATCTTCATGACAGAATGCAATCAGGTCAGCTAAGATTTAATATCCTTCTAATTTTTATCTAAAGATTTTGAGAGACGAGAAAGAGCATAAACTGTTCATGGGGAAACATAAGTATTTTGGATAGAATATTTATATTTATTTATGTAAAGGAATATATGTACATATATAAACAACTTGGGACTAAATAGAGGGAAAAAAACACAGACTGGAAATGAAGCAAATGAGTTATAAACTCTAACCACAGGAAAAATAAATCATACAAATGAACACTGCAATAAACTCCTTTTTTATAAGCAGTTGTGACCTGTTTGAGGAGGAAATGCAAAAGTCTGCCAAAAGCATATCATATCCATCTGTCCAGTTTAGAGTATTAGTTAGGTTTTTACTTGGACAATTCTCAGCCCAATCCTGTTAATATTTACATATATTAATAGCCTTGTTCCTAAACTTATTCCAAAATCATCAACTCAGCAGAGTGGAATGATGCATAAGTAAGATGACGTGTAGCTGAGATGCTGTGTAGGGCCAAACGTGTGCCTAGGCATACGCAGGATTAAGCTGAAAAACTGTACTATTTAGTCATCACTGTATGTAGCCCCAATATTCATAAGTGTGTTTTGTTCTCCTATCTTAATCTTGATTTCCAGGACCATAAATGCATCAGTAGGATGAAGAGTTCCATGTTTTTATTTAGCACTGCAGTTCTGTGAACTTCTACAAGACCGGTGCTTGTATGTCTTTTTCAGCCTAAGTTTTCAGACAAATCTGTGCAGGATCTGATTTTGCTTCCCACACCTAATGAAGTAATCTTTTGATAGAAGAAGTACTCTTTGAAGAAGACTTGGAACTTCTCCATGGCAAACTGACTTCTCCAAAGTCTCAGCTATATATTACTCTTTACTGTCACTATCCTACTTTAAGTTCTTCTCTGCACAGTCTGAAGGATGGTAAGCAGGACATTTACACAGTGAGATGAAATAAACTCAGATCCAACATCTGGATATTTTGAATTACAGCAGGACTACACCATTTTAAGAAAATACAAGTGATATCCCTACAGAAAATATTTTTTTTTAATTCTGTGTTATGTGATTTATAGTACTCCTTTCTGCTCAGCATTTTTCTAGGGGCCAGCTTTATGTGTCTCATGTCCTCTCATCTGGTTGCATTCTGAATGTTTTAGTTATCCCATCTGATGTCTGTAGTCTTCCCCAGGTTCCCAGTGTAAAGTTAGGCATTTGACCCTTCCAGGTACCAATACTGTAGGCAGTGTAGTCTATGGGACTGTAACAGTGAAGCTCTTTTTTTGGATCTCTGGTGTGTTGTGGTGTAGTTTTTGCTTTAAGTTTGTGTTTGCCCACTATTCTCCTCCCTAATCTCCTCCCCTCCCAAGCTGCCAATCTCCCCAAGCCCTTCCCTAACTTCCTCCCTCCCAAGTTGTCAATCCTCCCTATCCCTGCCCCTTTTCCAGAGTGTTCCTTGTCTATCTTGCAGTATTTGATACCCCATTTGTTACTTTGTATTATTCCCCCCCCCCCACTCTCCCTGATAGGTTTATATAATGTTAGTCCTGCCCTAGACTCCTCCCCTGCCATGCCCTCATTGGTTGGTTGCCCTATACCACTCCCCCTATAAAAACCTCTGTAGACCCTCCCCCCCCCCCAAGTCTTGTCTTGGAGTCCAGGAATAAATCCATCCAGTTCAACCCTGAGACCCATGTTGTTGTTATCTGTTCCTGCGCTGGACCAAGCAATAACTGGGAATAGCAGAGCTCACGGGGGGAAGGTCGCGCCCCTGCTGTCGCTGCCCAGCACGATATGACAACACACTGTGACACTGGTGCATTTGTGTCTCATCTCCACATGTATATCTGAACAAATATTATTTCACCACCTCAGAGAGAGCTGTAAAGACAAATCAGCTGTTCAGAAAAGACCCTACTGAAGCTATACAAATACTAAAGCAAAGATAAAACATGTTATTGGGTCATTTAGAGCCTTGCCTAGAGGGTGTTCTGGGGAAAAAGCAGTATTTCCCTGCAGTGGCCAACTTGGCTATTTAAACCAAAATGCTTTTTCAGCCTCAGAAATCACAACCATAGTCTTCTAATACTAAATTATTGACCATTAAGTGAGCATCTTAGTTATTCTCCAGAATGTTTCTACCCATTAAAAATAACATACAACCGCTTTATAAGATTGCACTAAAACATGCACTTTATTTATCAGACTTTTGATTTTCTTGGCAAGTACTGCATACGTAGACGTTCAAATGCTCCTCCACCACTGCTGTGTTCTCAGCCTTTCTCACCAGTTTTCTAGCACAATGTAACTATAAGCATGTTAAGCAGTTTTAATGAAAAGCCTTATCAGACACTACTTGTTTCTTCTCTCTGGCTATTTGGCAAGCTTGAGATACAGCTCTAGTTCCTAAACATTCTCTGTCAAGCTAACCTAAGGGGTGAAGGAATATTCAGGGATTCGCTGTTTTCTTTGTAAACCAGGCAAAACTTCACAGCTTTATTTTGATTTCCCAAATGTAATTGCAAAACGTACTTTGTCTGACTATGTCTAACAAATGCATTTAGCACAGAAGTAATTTATTAGATGTGAAAAAATAAGTTATACTATTGTCCTTTTTTTCCCTAACTCCTTTTGACTTTAGACACCTATTGAGATACTAATATGTTATGTTCTCTTCCAAAAGTACAACAGTCTCCACTCTCCCTCCCTCTGAATGGCAATGTGTAAATTGATTATTTCTTTCTGGATGCCTGTTTTATATTTGGAGGAAAGTTTTATTAAATTGAGTATACATACCAGGGTTTAAACAATCTGACTGAAAGGAGGCCGTACATTCTGTTAAGCCCAGTTCCACTTTTCAGATTTCTAGGCTTTTGGGACTACACTGGAAATAGATGTTTCTAATGGAAAACAATGTACATAGTGAAGATGCTTGCCTAGATAATGACACATCCATGTAGCATCACATCACCTTTCAGCTCACCTCTGGATGAAATTTAGTTTGTTAGCCTGGCCCAGATCATCTCAGTGCTTAGCTCTGTGTCTCTGCAGGGCTCATCGATCCATGAATACAGTCAAGGGAGTTCATACCAAAGCACAAAACTGTACCACATTTCTGTTTTTTCAATCAGTACAGATGGAAGTCCAGATCTGCCTGTGTAAGCTGTATAAATGAGCTCCCCTAGCCTCTAATCTTCTAATAAAGCATAACAGTAAGAGCATTGTAGTAAATGATCATGCTAAAAAAGAAAATCCGTAAACCTGTTTTTTTCCTTATGCATGGAAAAAATATTAAAATTGCTTTAGTGAATTACCTTTAAAGGAGCAAATGCTCTAGCATACAAAAATGTAAAAGTCTATTTTTACTAAAGAATCAGCATGTCTTTCTCCCTTCCTGCCAAGCAACAGGCACAGACATATCTCCTTCATGGCCTGATAAACCAAATAATAGGAATTGTCTTTGCATCTTTTCTTTGCCATCTCTAAGGCTCCATATGCTGCCATTCCTCTTCTGATTTACTATAAACACCCAAAGGAAACAATTGCCATCGTTGCCTGAATTTTCACAACAAACTAATGACTGAGCATATTTTAGTGGCAAGAGAGTGAAACTTCTGCAAAACACTGCTATGCTGAAGTGGCTGGGCACTCATATTCTAAAGCTAGGAATCTGAGCTGGTTATTTTCCAAGAACTTTATCATGATACTGAATATTTAACAAGTATTCATGCATTTTGGTCACTCCTACTATGGCACAAGGCAACAGTCCTTTGAATTTCAGGGATAAATTTTGGATTCTCTCTTTTTTTTTTTTTTTTTTTTTTTGTTCTGTAGTTTTCTATTTGACTATTACTTTACATGTCCTCAGTGCATACATAAGGGGAAACCAGTGGTGCATGGAAGAAAACAGGGTTAAATATCATCAGAAAAACACTGGGTTTGTTGCTCTTGCTTTTTTCCCAGAAAAATTAAAAATCATACTTGAGAGAGGCTTGCCTCTCAAGTATGTATTAATGCTGCCTTGCCAGTACACCACCTCCAGGAGGCATAAGAGAATTGGACATCTTGATTAATCATTTTGGGTTTTTTTTAATGTAATCCAAATAATCAGCTTAGTGAAGCAAGATTTTCCCTGACCCCAGGCAAGATGGCCTCTTCCTTGTGTTTCAGATCAAGGGGCTGTTGAAAATGATGGATAGTAGAGTAAGTAACAGGGAGAAGCTACCAAAAATGTAATTACTGAAAGGTGAAATGAGCTTCTCTTCATCTGCAAACTTTTTTTAACTCTACCAGTCTGATTTTTGCTCTGTGGGAAAAAAAAAAAGAGTAGCAGGAGTCTTATCTAACTCAGAGAGCTATTCTGAGTGAGGATAGGTACATTACATCCTGTAAGGCACTCAGCAGCTGGGATAATGACAAGCAGAGAATATAGATTTCTAGATAGACTTCTGAATCCTTGAACTGTAAGTGTCACAGTCCTACACCTCAGTCACATGTAGGACTATGGGGGGAACATATAGGCTCCTTAACCTTAATACCACCCAAAGATGTTCTTTCCTATTTCGAATATTTCCCCTGGTATATTACTCCTTTTTTTGTTTTGTTTCTTTTTCTTCCTCCATCCTTTTTAAACACTTCCCTACTGTTATATTCAGGTAATTGCAGGACAGTTGCAAGTTTCTGATAGGATATATGAGGAGAGATACAAGGAGCTTTTTGCTCACATGCAAAAGCAACATAAGCCCTTTTTTCAGAGACTTCAGCATCTAAAAATATAGAATTATAGAATCAGAGAATGGCTTAGGTTGGAGGGGAACCTCAAAGATCATCTAGTTCCAACTTCCATGCAGGGACATCTTTCACTAGACCAGTCAGGGCATAGGAAAACAGAAGATAAGGCATAAACAAACTGATTGGGACATGACTGTGGAGAGCAATGTTGGGTCTGGAAGACAGATGTATTACATAGCTCCAACAACGAGAAGGATAAACAAGCATGCAGGTATGCCTTCAGACACCAGGGTAAAGGGAAGATGTGACGGGGTAGGAGGGAGGAAAAAAAAAGGTGTATTGGCCTCATCTTGATAATTGAAAGTTTTAATTGCAGGCTTTCCACCTCACCACGGAGTAGCTGGTACTACAAGAAAAAATATTATTTTAAAAGCACACTGAAAGCTCTCTGATGCCTTTTGCAGAAGATTAATGCAGTTTTAAATTGCAGCTTTATTGTCTGTTGGCAAAGTGACTGCCATGAAGGGATTTAAAACTGCAAATTCTTTAGCGTAGTCAGACATACTTTTGAAAAACGAAGTCCTCTTCTGCTCAGGGGATTAGTTTAACTTTTTATGACATTCATTTTTGCAATTCTTTACTACTTCTTCATCTTGTGTTTGCTTTATGAGGTTATTATTTTTATACATAGTTTGGTAGAGTCTTAGGAAAGCTGAGAGAGACAGGTGTTTGAAATTCTAGGTGCAATAAAGAGTCATAACATTTATTAGAAAAGAAGAAATGTGGCATAAATGGGAGTTGCCTTTTGTTGCTTCAATACCCAGCTCAGTTCCCACTGCAGTAGTTGGCAATGATATTTGAAACAGGGCTGCTTTAGGTCCTTAGGTTAGGAAATACTGACACGAAAAGTATAGCTGAGATATAATGGACCAAAGAAAGGACACTGCAGTTCTGAATGCCAGGGTTCCAGCTCTGCCTGTCCTGTTGTGGTTCTGGTTGTGTCTCCTGAAGGCACTGACCTTCACTTATGTTCACTCAGGTTTAGAACCACCTGCTCAAGAGAGGCCTAGGCAACTTTTGTGGTATTCAAATGTCATTACACATGGTGCTCCTTTAATATTCAGTTCACAGAGTTTCAATTAAACTAACTGCCATTTCAGATCTGACTTACAGATCAACCAGAGGTTTTAGAAAGCCATCCCAGAAAAATCCTCTTATTGGGAAATTTACCTATAGCCCTTGGTAATGTCTTCCACTATTTGCCCTGCACCATTAACTAATTTTTTCTCTTTTCTAGCTTGAATTGATATAAGCTAAATGTTCCATTGCTGTATTATAAACAGTTATATTAGTAGCCCTGGTTGATCAAAATTTCCATTGGTAACATATGGGCTGATCAAATCAAAACTTAAGTTTCCTTCAATAACTTAAATTCACTAAGGCCCTTGAGTCTTTCACTATAAGATACATTTTCTAGTCCTTGTGTTAATCTCTTGTGTCTGTTTTTGATTTCTCACTTTTTAAGGAGTTTGCGAATGAACTGGTCTGAGTATTCTAATAGTGATAAAAGAGCCAAGAGATATCAACTAGAGCATCCCAACACCTTTAAAACCAATGATTGTCAAAGATATCTGGGGGGCTGGGGGAAATCTTCATGATTTCAGGAGTTTAACTAAGAATTTAAATGGAATGTAAAATAAGTTTTGAAATGTGTGTTTGACCTTTTTCCTCATTTCCTTTTTTGATTTTCTCATATCCATCTGTGTTTGGGAATGTGTATGTATGAGTTTTTAAATATACTTGTAAAATAAATGCAGATAATTTTCAGATTTTCTAGGAACCTCATGGACTATATTCTTATTTAGGTACCTTTCCCCACTTTTATTCTTTCAGGCCACTTGGCAGTTCAGCCCTAAATATTCAAGTTAGTCTTCATCTTCATCTCCCAACTGATAGCTACATACTGGCCTCGTACCATCTGATAATTGTGGTCTGCTTTCTGTTTTCTTACATATAAGTTATCACAATCACATTTGTTAAAAACAGAATGTTTTTCTTCCAGCTAATTTGCCACTAGGTTAAGACAGCCCAATCTCACTTATCCATCTCTTTCATTATTAGCTGCTCTATAATCTTCAGATCAGCTACCAGTGTAAATAGTAGGAAGTAATGCCCATTTCACAAGAGTTAAAATGTTGCACTGATAAAAAGCACTTTAAAGTCTGGGAACAGATCCACTCAGGATCCTGTGTATGCCACTTGCTTAGTGATGACTTCTCACTCACATGTTTAAATGATAATTACCCAGCATTTACTCCATTTAACATCCATTGTGCTGATTTTTTCTTGTTTTCATTTTTAATTATAAGGTTGTATACCATCAAATCAAATGCCTCAGAGAAGCCAATGCAAATATAATTACCTCCAGCAGGCAAAGTTCTAGCATCACAAAAAAGTATGTATTGGGTTAGTTTGACAAGAATTTTTTACCATCAGCCTATGTGAATCAGCATTAATTACATCACTTTAACGTAAATATTTATTTACTTGGCTCAATATAATTCCATTTCTTTTGCCTGTGACTGAAGTCCTAAGGACAAGGCTGACCTCTTTCTTTCCCTCCTCCCTGTGTCTCACACACATTCTTTTCTTGCTTTTAGAATAGTTTAAGGAACAGAAAGGAGATGAGAAGCTATTATCTAATCTCTTTTGCAGTGACGTGACCTCTACAATAAGGATACTGACAATACAAGTTTTTCTCAAGGCATTTTAAGTCTGTAGGCAGAAAACGCTCTAGAAATGCAGTGGATTATTGCTAAGTGTTGTTGTTGCTGTTCCTACTGTCAGCCTTTCAGACTAAGCGCTGCACTTTAAAGCAATGTCAGAGAGTAACCACAAACTAGAGAACAAAGGGAAGGGAGATTAAGAGCTCAGGCATGTAGAACCTGCTTCTCTCAGCAGCTGTGTCTCAGCGCCTGGACCAGTAGTCAGGTTGGATATAAATGGCAAGTTTCCAGGTCTTGAGGGCTTCAACTGATGGTCTGTTCTTTGGAGCACTGTATCCCTAGGGCAGAAAAAATTGGAAGGTAAACAATTAGATGGCTGCAGTGCACAGGGCAGTGTGCTCTGATTAGGAGATTCTGCCTGACACAGAGGGATGTCACTGCCTGCAGTGGTATCTGCTCCTGTCACTATCGGCGTGCAGCAGGTGACAACTATGGAGGATGAAGCTTGGCTGGGCTGCCTACAGAGTTAAAGGGAGATGGCAAGGGGAAGGGGAAAAGAGGAAGACAGGGCTGACAACTGTAACTAACCCTTCAGTGCCTAAAGGAGGAGAAGATGGCTGGATGCAGGGTCGGTGTGTCACAGCGCAGCTACTGCAGCTGAATCAGTCCTAAGACAAAAATAGCTACTTATACTCTCTGTCACCACTACCATTGCTTAGAAATCTCTGACAGTCTGACAGTGCAACCAGGCCTTTGCCTCCTCTACTTAGCTGAAGGAGCACCCCACAGTCACTAAGGAAACCACCACCCTGTTCCACATCTCCATGGCCACCCTACTACCACCATTGCTCCCTCAGGAGGGGAGAAAAAGCAGATACACTCTATGGGGAGCCAGATCTAGACAAAGAGAAGCACAGCTGCTTTAGGAAGCTTCTTTATGCATTCATTTACAGCACACCTAGCACAAAGAAATATATATTGGTAGCCACCTGACTGCTGGTAGGCACTGAAGGTGCTTTGTGTGGGAGAGAGGTGCAAATGCATTTCAGACACTGTCAACATGACAGTAAGCTAGGAAAGAGCTCAAAAAAAGCCATAAGATATGCTGGAGAATGGCTGTGTCCCTCGGGAACTCTCTGCAGTAAGTTTGTCATCCCTGTGGCTTGTCTTGGAAAACTGTTTCTCCCTCCTTTTTGTGTCATCTTTGGGACTGATGACACATAGGCAGCCCCTATGGAACAGTTCAGGCAGCTGTGCATTGGACAGCTGATACTGTGGGGAGGCAGAAATGTCCAGTAAAAGTGTGTGGGAATGACCATTCACTTTCTACAAATGCAATGGGGTGTTTTATTCCCATTTATTCTCTTGAAGTCTCAAAGTTTGGTGGTAAAAACTAGCAAATAAAAATACAATCACTAGGAAGATATAGTCTATTATATTCTATGGGGAACTTTGGTCAAGGAAGGAAGTAGTGGATGAATACTTCATACATTAATTTCCACTGAATTATTTTTCCCAGATTGCCTCACACAATAAACAACTATTCTAGGAATGCAGCTATGCCTGGATTTCCAGTGAAGGAATCTCAAAAACAAACAAACAAAATTTAAAAATTATTTTCACCCAAAAGTAAATTGAAGACATTTTGTTAAAATCCTATTTGTTTTATTACAAAAAGGAATTCTAACCACCTTTGGACAAAGACAATCAATTGTTTCATGATGGCCAGGATGAATTCTGAAGATTCATAAACAGATGTCCCCAGTGCCGAGAAAGAGCAACAAGCCCATTTCTCGGGCTTGGATGTCTTGTAGAAACGTAATCCTTTGGCAGGGTTTATTCTATGACTAAGCTCTATTTCTGCTTTTCTGAGAGCATGAAAGCATGGTTACTTAATGATTGTGTCAAGCTGGTGTGTTTGTAACTCCTTATAAACTGAGGTTCAACAGTGCAGGCAATACAAGATACAGTGCCATGTAAGTGCAAAAAAAAAAAAACAACAAAAAAAGAGGTATATCAAGCAGCTCAATGACAAACACTTCTCTAGGGAGTGAGGGGAGAAAAAAAATTAAATTATTTGTGTTTGTCCATCGTGGATACTCAAATATCACCCTGGGTCTGGAGGAAAAGCATAACTGTTTGTAACTACATCCTGTGAAAAATTTAAGTGGAATGTGTGCTCAGCCTGCAACACTGAGAATAGCAAAATACCTGCACCACCTGTGGACCTTCCAATGTTTTCATATTCAGGTTTTGATTTTTTTCTGTTGCATCATGTAGTTTTCAGTGCTGTATTTAACTCAGAGGATCCCTGTACCATCGCAAGTGTTCAAATCTCTTGTTAATAGAGCTTGTATCTTGTAAGGTATTTTCACCCTTCAAAATGCTGCACAAGCATTAATTAATCTGCTTTTCAATATGTTAATTCTGTCCTAAAGGGCTAGAAAATGACTATGCATGCAGAAGAAAACATTAAAAATATTTTACTCCTTTTTTCCTTCTTTTTACCATTGTATTATAAAGCACCAAAGATGTACTGTAAGGCACTAAAAGAATAAGACTGCCTATAACACCATAACAAAATTCTTGCTACTGCTTTTTTGTGTTTCTTAATGTCTTATTTAGAGTAAGAGGTAAGAGGTGTAAGGAGGAATAGCACAGAAAAAGCTGTCATTCTTCAGCAAAATACAAACCCTTACTACCTGAACTAAACTTCAGAAACTATGTTTGCATAAAGAAGAATTTTCTAAACCACTGTGTGTGAATCATTAGTTTTTCTGTTTGTGCGCAGAAGGTTGCTAACTGTTAGCTGTACATCTTTCTCACCAGTTATAAACAGGTATTAAAAGGAAACAATTGAGATACCTCAAATTATTTTAATTTGAGAAATAGGGAGGCTTTAAAATGCTCAGCTATTTTACTTTTTATATAAAATGTTATTTGAAAGCAATATAGCAGATGATCAAATCAATAAAAGGAAATCCTGGTAGCATTTATGAAATCACTTTCTTTGATTCCAGTGAGTTTTCATTTAGAATCCAAGTATTACTAAAAGCTGAACGAATACACCATCTTACTTTTTGGTATCTGGTCCCTGGCAACTATTTGCTAAACCCAGGAAGCAAGGAGATATTCTAACCTTTATAGGGTGCAGCTGGATATTCAAAGCCTTGTGTTCTTGACTTTGCCAGGTTAGTACAGCCAAAAAATCAGTTTGAAAAGGAAAGCTGAAAGGAATTGATCCTTCTCTCCCACTAGCCACATGAAAATTTTACCCTGTGTAGCTTGGTGACATGAACAGTTTACTAGCATTTAGAGAAGGTGAGGGTATGGAAACATCCAGCAGAGAGCAGAGAGCAAAGGATCTAAAAACACCTTTGATAATTAAAACCTTTTCATGTATCAGTGACAGATCCATTCCCTCTAGCATCATCTCCCCCAAAATGTTTTGATTACTCATATCTGAAGGTTTCTGCCACCTCAGTTTTACAGAACATCAAATCAGTTCTTAGATTCCCTGAGCAGAAATTTATGGCTGGACAATTTAGGTAAGCACTAGAAATAGTTTAAAGTTTTAAAGAAACTTATTCACCTTTCTGCAAAAAATAATCGGTAAAAAGTGATTTGTTAATGGCCCTGTTGGAGCAGAGATTAGTAACTCATTAACAAAGAAAAGCCACTAAAAATCTGCCTTTTTTAAAAAGGGATCAAGTTTACCTGAAAGGGTTTTTAAACACAAAGTGTTTCCACTATTTCTTAATTAAAAAAAATAAAATTTATCCTGTGAGTCCTACTTTATTACTTCCATATTCTCTAAGCTTCTATATTTCAGTGATCATGCTGATATCCAAGACAGAGTTTAAGTTCCTATTTCAGGTATTTAGAAGTCTAACATTTATGTCTAAAACCTGTCATTGCAGGCTCCCTTTATACTTAAAAAAAACAGGCAACTCTAGGTAGTGATTCACTAAATCCTGAAATAGGCCAGATAAATCATCCTCTGGAATTACCCATTTCTCTGCTAGGAAGCTTAGGGTGACTGGTTTGGACTTTGACACTGAGTTAGCAGACTTCTAAAGTCCAATGGGTCTTACCCTGGGGGCTCATCTTCAAAGTAGGTCAAGCTTGAGAAGTGCTATTAAGCTGAATGGTCCACCAAGACTGAGGTCAATGTGCCACTCATAAAGTCCTATTAACAACAAGTGAGGCTTTTGGTACTTGTTAAATGGATAAAAAAAAACAACCTCATAGGTATTGCCACTGCATTTTTGAAAGGTCTAAGTGAAGTGTGTATGGCTGGGGGTACAATTCAAAACTTCACCAACCTTACCACAGCAAAACATCTCAATAATTGGCAAAAAAGAAGCACCACATTTGGATTATTATATCTGTGGCACTCAGCATACCATGAGTCTCTCCATCCTTGAGGTGACAGGAAAGTGAGCATGCATCATATATATCAGCTTTCTGCTACACTGACGGAAAGATCTTTTTTTCCCTTTTGGAAGAAATGGTTCTACCTTTCAATGTTTCTGTGTGGGAGTTTGTAAGGAAAGGAAGATCTCTATAGAAACCTGGCCAGAAATTAAAGGAGCAGCATCTGTTAAACACTGCAACTTCAGTGAACCTTTAATGATGTGGGGGTTACATACCATACTGCAGTCTGAGATGGCAATCCTGAGCTCCCCTAGTTGAACATTAAGCAGAACTAAAATGAATAGAGGTAATTTTGGCTGTCGTAACTATGATTCTTGTGGACTGTGTTTAACACTGAACAAACTTGAGTCCCATTTTCAAAGCATTCCACAGTGGCCACAATGGGAGTCTTTTGACAAACCAGAGTGAGATTCGGATGTACTCCTGCATCTTCCAGAGCCAAGAATTTAGCCTGTGTTCCAGTCAACCTGAGGAAGCAACATGTGTACCCTGCATTCTCCTCCTGCAGTCATTTGTACTCATCTTTCCATTGTCCACACCATCTCTGTTGCTGTGCACTATTGAAATTTACAGCCATCCTACTGATCCTCTCACATCCCAGTCCTCCCTGCAGCTGCTGGCCTGTTAAGAAGCTCAGAGGCTGAAGACCATGAGTATCCTGTGTCTACTGTCAGAAGGCTACAGTAATGAATGGCACCCTTGCCACATGTGCTTCCACCACACAAGAGAGTGAGGGGAGCAGAATCTGAATGCTGGGAATGTTAAGCAAGAACAAGAAGGGTTTTTTTTGGTTTTTTGGCTTTTAATTATACTTGAATATGAAAGGACTTGGACTCCTTCAAGTAGCTTGATTTTACTCTGCTTAGGTGAAACTGAAGGAGAATAGTATGATTTCTGTTCTGTATCCTCTTCCTCTGAACTTGCTTTCCACTTTACTGGTTTTCTGACAAATAAAAAAAAGAGAAACAAAAGGAAAATAGGAATTCTGAAATGTGATTAGTTGCAACTTGCTAATTAGAACACATAAGTGTTTGTAAGGAAATCCAAACCCTCCACTGACATAATATACTGAAATTTTCAAAAATCAAGGGAATAAGATTCCGACCTTACCACAACACTAGGTAGGAAGCAGAACTAAAAAATATCAGCTGCTTTTGGTAAAACAATGCCTAAGAATGCCAGTTAAAGACCACCTTTGTTTCATAACACTGCCCATAACATGTCCTTATTATCAGAAGCACATGGGCAGCCCCTTGGAACAAACCAACGGCAGATCCACTCCAGGAAGAGTGGAGGGAGACCTGCTATCTTGTAAGGTATGAGGTATCAATGCAATACAAGAGCAGCTAGTGCTAGGTGAAGGCCAACCAGGTTTACATTGGTAATTGGTGTATTGACTGAATCACACTCTGTGATTTGGCTGTTAGTGAACATAAATAAAACAATGTTCCTTTGCACTTTGAAGTTTCAACAAGGTTCTTGAGGCTTGTACTAAAGTTTTATTGATCCTGCTCTCCATCAAGACCTCAGTTGAGCCCTTCTTCTGATCCTTTTTGTTCTTCTCCACTTTTCTTTCATGGATTGAAGGACTCATGGGATAATGTACATGGGATACTAAAGGTCCAAATGACAGTCTCTGTGAACAGCCTCCTTTGAGTTACTCTGTAGATGTGCAAATAGCTTGGGACAAATAGTGCAAAGGCCATTCTATCCTTTAAATACTTCTGCTTTTCATTGGCTACATCTGAACAGGTTGCAGGTTTCCACTAGAAGGAAATGCTTAAAATATAAATGCTTATATCAACAAATACATTCCCAGTTTGAGACACAAATGCTTACCTTTTCCCTGCATTCCTTTGGGTTTCACTCCGATCGCTTGCGCATTTAACACTTCAGTAGAAAAAGAAATGCTTAGTAATTTAAAATTGGCCTATGTCACTCATAGTGTTGACATTTATGCTTCCCAGACCATACTGTATACATTATTCTGAGGACAAACACACAGGTTAAAGCATTTGACTGCCAGAAATGGAATTACTACACAGCACTGGCCATAAGATGCTGAATTTAAACTTTAATTACATCAGTTTCTCTTTTCTTGTGGGACACATCTGCTCTAACATAGCTTCCTCTGGTTAAGCATTTTCCTTGCATGACACAAGAGCATATAAAGTTTTCTCATCAAATTGATGCCTTTTCTTGGTCTTAGAAAATTGAGAGCCAGACACTGTTAAGGGATCCTTATTAAAATACTGAGATAAAAACCCCTTATCCCTTAACCGTGTCTGGCTCTCAATTTTTAAAACCAGGAAAAGGCATCAATAGGAGATTAGTTTAGGGGCACCAGGTTGTCTCTATATTAAAGCCTTTTATTCCTCCAGAAGGTAACTCAAAGCAGGAACCAACTGTCTGAAGAAGCAGATAGTTTTTTCAAAGTACTCATGTGGGATCTCTGTGGCCCCCATACGTAAAAGTTGTGTCCTCCAGACCTCCTAAGAGCAGCAGGTTAGAGGGACAAGACAGGCTGAGAGCCCAGCTCAGCTGGGAGGCCCAGTTAGTAGTCTGCCCACTTGCTTTCTTTATACCAATGTTGGCCTTTCTGAGACATAAAAAGCTGAAAATGCACCCTCAAAGTGTATGAATAATATAATTCTTATATATCATAAAGGCATAAAAGAATAAATCTCAAAATCTCCCACAGCATGCATCACTGCTTTGCTATACCTTGCAGCTGGATGTCTTGAGGAATACACACCAATAATGTATATCTCCCTCCAAATATTAACTTCTACTCTTCTGACATTTTAGGTTATGCTCTTCTCCATTCCAGTTGAAAATACAGCTAAAAGCTTCACTTTTAACAGATTGAATCCTAGGAGAAAAAGGAAGACTTTGCACACTATATGAAAGGCATTTGCATTGTTCAAATAGTGGGATTGCCTAATTCATATCAGATGGCTTTGCTTAAAATGTTGTAATAAAAATAGCTCACATAAACACTCTTGTGAGGTATTATTCACTCATGTGATCTGTAATAGAATGACTAAGAATATAATTTTGTAACAATTATCTTTAATGATTGTAAATCTCAATAAATCATTGTAAATAAATCTTGTAAATCAGAGACATAAATATTCTCTCTGTTCAGACACTAAAGACAAACCAGTACCTTCAAATGATGTTTCATCTCATCCTAGAATAGCAGTTTAGGACAGCTGGACTGCCCTCAGTGTGACTGTCTCTCCCCACTGATCATTAAGAGTCTGGATGACAGGCTGAGAGGGGAACAATTCATATTTTGGTAGTGTAAGCCAGGTGATAAGAACCCCATTTTATGATGCAGGAGGAAACTGCACTGGATTGTCTCATGTTGGGAACCATGTGGACAATTAGTTGCACTACTTATCAGCCATAAGTTTAGCCTTTCTTATAGAGTATTACCTTTGTTGATACATACATAATTATTTTAAAAGAGAGAGACAGACAGACAAGGAAGACCTACTTTCCCTTGATGAACTCAGGCAGCAATGGAGTGTCACTGATACCTGAGTCTCCATTCAGAATGTTAGTGTTGTCTGTAATGAACTCCTGACAGCACCTCTAATAGGAAAATAACCCTTTGTAGTCCTCTGCTGCCTCATTTTGTATTGGATGGCCTGACTATGTATTCCATAACTTTCCCCATAGAAGGCTGCATTGCTGTGCTCTGGGTTATTAAAAGGCAAACCACAAATAACCTACAGTTATTCTGACACGTTGAAAATAGAAACCAACAGTTTAATATAAAGAATCTCAGTCTTGCACATAAACAATCTTTTATTTTACATATATTCATTCTATAATAAAGCATCTATCTCTGTTTTACGTGCATATTTTTACAGAAAACCTGCCAATGTAATACGAGGTTTTTCTATGTAACTGTCACATTTATGTAAACTGTATTACAGAACGTTCACTGCCTCCATTTCACTTATTCTTATCTTCCACTAAAACCTGTGTAATTTTACCTTGGAGGCTCTTCAGGACTTCAGTTTTTATGATTTTTATTGTGTTATTTGTTTTGGTTTTTATAGGGCTCAAAGCAAACTGCTTTTGAGCACTGTCAGGATACAGAGCGATATCACAATACAGTGATAATAGGCATGTCACCTAATAGGCATATCATCATTCCAGAATATCTGTCCAGTCAAACAGGGAAAAGCACACAGCTTGCCTGCATGATGTAGCTACATAGACACATTCTTTCTAATACAGTGGGAGAGACACAAAGGACTAGCATTTCAATAGTGGTATATGCCCCCATTCATATGTTTTTATGTTTAATGCAGTATGGAAATAATTTTAGTATTTGCTACCACTTTTCTCCAACCTGAAGAAAATTACTTCAAGTGAATGCAGTCCATTTTACTACCTACATTCTTACAGGAAATTGTGTTACTGGGAAATACTAAAATGCAGTGACAGGAGTCTTTTTAATGAATGTTATGCTCTTGGTAGTGACAACACAACGGGGTTTGGAATAAAGCAACTGCAGCTCGATGACAGCTTTGGAAAAGGTGTTTTTGCAGAGTGTCACATAATGCAGTTAGCAATTGGCATAATTCTTGCCAATGATAGTGAATGCAAGTACAGCAGCATTGCTTCTTCCAGCTGGATCACAAGTCCCTTGATCTGCAGCTCAAAAGTGATATGAGCTCTAAAGTACTTTTCATGTCAAATGAGGCAGGAGTATTCAAAGATAGCCAGAACATACAATGACTGTGTTTGAAAAGATTTACACAATATATCTTAGGTCACCTCTACCAATACTTGTCAGTACAGTAACTTGTTAACATTAAATTGATTCTAAGCTTTTGGGGGAAAGTATCTAAGCTTCCTACAGATTGTGTATTTACATATTGTTTAAAAGGAAAAGTAAAACATCTTGGATAAATGCAGCTTCTTTTCACTCTTCAACTGACTGCACAATGTTTGTCTACTACAATCAAAATTACCTTGATGATCCAAATTCTCAAAATCTTCTGAAGACCCCATTGCAGTCCTCTTACATTATAGAATAAAATGGGTAAGAATGAGCCAGGCACCTCTGATCAACACAGCTCAGCTGGGCTTGGAAGGCTGTAGTCAGCTGGTAAATATCATCTTCCCCATCACCTGCACCACCAGGAGCCTGTCTCCTCAGGTGGGCTCAAAAGATTGGACCCCATGCAAATAGCCATGTTGGTGGAGGTCATCCTGCTGGGGCCATGTGTCTGCTGAAGTTTAGCAGCAGGGACACCAAGGGCCTGAGCAGAAGTATGCTGATCCAGAGCTCCTTCTCCTCCTGGGAACTGCAGAAAGAGAGGAAAAACAGCCTGAGTGCCCATTGCTCCCCAGCCTGCTGGCAGAGGTGGGCCTTTTATCTTATTACACCATACATTTGAAACTTGAGCCCTTTGTTATCATGGTGGCCAAGAGAGCCTTCTACTATCACATCTCCCATGAACCCTTCTTTATTCACAAATTGCAAGTCTAGGAGGGCATCTTTCCTAGCTCACTGAATCTTTGTGTAAAGAAATTGTCTTCAAGAAATTTAAGGAATTTCTCAGCCTTACCCACCCCAACAGTGACAGTATGGTATTGCCAGTTAACGTGTGGGAAATTGAAGTCTCCCATAAGGGCAAAGGCTATCCAGAGACATCTCTTAATTGCCTGTAGAATTACTCATGAGTGCAATCATCCTGGCTGGGTAATTAAGAACAGACACCCACAATGACATCTTCTTTGTTTTCCATCCCCCAATCCTTACCCAAAGGCTCTCAACCACATTAACATTACCTGACAGGGCTGTAAAGCTGAACTTTTCCCATATATACAGTGCAACTTTTCTACCTTGCCTGCTCTGCCCATCCCTCATGACCAGTGAGGTGCTCTTTCCATTCTGCACCAGTGACACTAGATCTTCTCCACCTAAGTTACAGATTTGCAAGAGACAATGTTTAATGTTCGCCTGAAGCATAACGTAAATGTAATTTTGGCAAGTGAGTGCAAACAATTGATCCAAAAAAAGTATGTTTTAAGTCTGGTGATACACAAAATTTGCAAATACTCAAGTTTTTGATAACAATCTCTTCAAGAATTTATATTTTTCCCTTTAATTCCGAAAGCACTGCAGTCACAGCTGAGCAGGGACAGCCATAGCCTACGCATAAAGCTCTGCAAATAAAGCATTGTTCTTTCCCTTTGCACATGACAGCTGAATCCTGGAAGTGTAGTCAGGAAACACTATCAGTCAGCCTCAACATGTGATAGAGTACCAAAGGCTTATTTTCTAGTGGTAGCCAGAGATGATGAGACCTGTGGGCTACCCTGCAGCAAGTCCCACGGGGTGACCCTCAGTTGGCTGGTCAACGGGTGCCTGGATAGCGTAATTAAAATCCCCACCAGCAAGACGGAAGGATTCTTGAGTTGCTGGAATCTGAGCGGGTTTATTCAGGATTGATCGACAGAGTAGGGAGGCAGAAATAGGAGCAGGGAGACAACCACACTCAGGGGAAGCAGACTCCGAAAAGCCCCGGTGAACGTGCCACCTCTCCAACGACACTGGACAAACTACTTGTATATTAAATTTCTCCACCTCTATGAAAGAATGCAAAACAATAGGTTGTTTACAAAAAGTTGCGTGAGAAAGTTCTCTACAAGAATGTAAACTCAGAAGGTTTTAGAAAACTCTTGATAATCAGAACGACAAATGAGGGAAAAGGAAAGGAGTGGTTTACAGAGGGAACCATAGAAACAACGAGAACAGGGAACTTTCCAGAACTTGGGGAGATGACAACCACAAATGGACAGGTGATGGGCACGTGCTTATTTGCATTGTGGGGCAGAGGACTCTGGGGAAATACCTTATCCTAAATGACTGTAGTTTCCCATGGCATTTCCACACTGTCTTCCCCATGGGCACATCCCACAAAGACCCCGCCAATAACACACTAGATGCCCACTGATGGGATTCAGCTCTTCTGACGTTAGCCAGTTATATTGCAGACATTCATATTAAATAATTGCTAAGGTCCCATTATAGTTTGTGTAGTGAGATGAGAAGTTCTCTCTGCTATCTTGAAGTAGGCATCTTTAGGACACCTTTAGACCCTATGCAGTAGGGCCCCAGTTTTGTTCTCTACACATAGACACCTTAATGTCATTTAAGATGCCATAATGAAGCCAGCACCTAAAGCCTAACAGACATGACACAGGACCTATGGACAGTCTTGTTCTTATGTGGGGACATCTGAAAACCAGAGGAAATACTTATAGAAACGCAAATTATGCCAAGGAGTAGACTGCTGCATCAAGCTCTTGATATCTACTCACTGTAAAGGCTGTGTGGACACTGCCTGCAAACAGAAGCTAGATTTAGCCAAATCCCACTCCAGTCTGAGTTCCCTCTTCAGCCAAGGAGGTTTGTATCCTGTATTACCATAGCTGAGACCTGGTGAGAGCATTCTACATTCATTTTCTGTAAAAAACGTGCTATTAAGAGCAAATATTGGAGGAAAAAAAAAGACTTTTTTTCCTTTCTTCTATTTCTTGTTCAAACCACGTCCATTTTGCAAGGTTCAGGAGATACAGTGCCAAGTGTTTATTTAAGCAAGTTTTTTTTTACATTTTAGAAAAGGACATGTCTTGTGCCTGTAAATTCCTAATAAACACTTGCTATTTAAGAAGTTATATTAATATGTGACTTATATAAATAATATAAGACACCTACTGAAGTGAAGAGACATTTAAAAATTAGGTATCAAAGAATAAAGGCACAGCTCCACCTCGTATTCCTGCCAGTTTGAGTTTCAAAGATAGTGACTGACTAATTAGCATGCTGAAGCAACAGGCTGTGCCAATACAAAATGCCTGTCTGCGGCCAGTTCCCTGTGAAATATGAGCTCAGCACTGGAAAACTGGAAACTGGAAAAGCACCAAGCAAATGATAGGTCTCTATGAGTTTTCAAAAGGTCTCCGAGCAAGAGAGAATCACAAAATCAACTGGGTTGGAAAAGACCTTTGAGATCATCAAAAGTCCAATCCATGACCTAATACCACCTTTTCAACTACACCATGGCACTAAGTGCCCCAATCAGTCTCTTCTTAAACACCTGGACTAGCTGGTGTGCAGACAGAAACCATGTTCCCTTGTCACTGTCAGTCTTCAATGTCGTCATATATCTTGCTTTTCCATAAGGAGTTTCTTCTCAGAGCTTTGCCTGCCCCTCTTTCATCATTCATTTTGACCCTTCACTCTCCGAAATAGCTTTTGGATTGATAATTCACCCCTCATGTGGCAAACGCACAGATGGCAGCTCACCCTGACACTGTCTTACTTTTCTGCCGTGTTCCTTAGCCTTTGATTAAAGAGAATGTTAACATAAGAAATCAAGAATATTCTTAATTTAAGCCTGAATCCCACAGAAGTCAGATGCTTGAGAGATTTAGCTAGAGTCTCTGAACTGGATTAAAATTTGGGATCTCATTATGTTCTTTAGTGTATTCTTTTCCTCTCTTTATCTCCATGTATAGGCTCTGTCTGGAGGAACAGCTTAGTAATTTTCTTTCATAAAGACTGCAAATGCAGAACTCATATTTTCCCCGTGTTTTTTGAGTGGAAGGTTAATTTTTCAGGTCTTGCTGAAAGCAAAATTGCTTCTGTGTAAGTTTCCCCTAATGCAGACTTCAGCTCACTCCCTAAGGTAATAGAAAATTAAAATTCTGTAGAAATCAAAAGTACGGGATGAAAAATAATGATGATAAGCAAATTGTATCCCTGATGGGAAATAAATTTTAAAAATATGGAATACAGACCATTTGGCTAATTGACTTAGATTAAGTGATATTACTCACCCCTTCATTAGAAACACACATTACAGAAGAACAGTAAACATTGCAATGTTGAAGTAAAATTTTCTTCTATCCCTAAGACAGTTTTCCAGCACTTTTATCGGAGGCTGTTGTACTAGATCATTAGGCTTATTACCATTTTAAAGTTATGCCAAAACCTTTGAAAGAGAATTTTAATAGGCCAAGTTGGCATCATCATCTCCCCACTCTTGCTGAACTTGGACTCATATTCTAAACCACTAAGCTTCTACAGCAGTGGGAAAGCCAACCTGAGCTTCTGTGCACCCTTTGTCAGAAAAAAATTTGAGCCTTTCTTCCTAAGGAGTTCAGGTAGAACAAAATACTGACATCTTGTCAGCCTGAACTGGGGATTTTTTTTTTTTTTTTTTTACTTTAATAGCATAAAACTGCAATAAGCTTCTATGCTTAGTTAAGCATCATTTTAAAATGCATTCTACTTCACTAAAATTTGTATGTCATCTCTTGAGGACATTAGGAAAGCACAGCACTGGATACCAGCTAATTTAAATTGTCATTTATATGACTTCATAAAGTTCCCTTTCATATCAAAATACCTAAAATTCTGCCTGGGCAGCACAAATCTGGTCCCAGCAGTCTCTTGAAATCTGAGTATAAACTGTTTTTTAAAGAAGAAATGAGAGCAAAAACCCTAGAAATCAGAGGGGGTGGAGAGTCTCTTTTAAACAGCTATTTATAAATTTCTACTTGATGGCAATATATTGAAGCTGCCAAGTAAAGGAAAGTTGACATTGCAGAAGGTGCATAATCATGTGAGGAGTACTTGTGCTTTGGAACAGAAGACTAAAATATATTTGATTATACTTTGCTTCTAAAAATACCTGGATCTATTACCAAATCTCCTGGGGGAAGAAAAAACAATTCCAATTAGAGATTTATTTATAACAGCCAGATTTCAGTAAGAAGACCTCAAACTACAATGTAAGCTTCACTTGTGACAGTATTTTAGCTTCTGAAAATTGTGTACATTAGAATGAGACCAGAGGGGCTTTCAGTACTTTAGTCATGAAGTTAATTATGCAGTTCTTGAATTACTGTGAAACATTATGCAATATGGCACGCTGAATTATGACGTATTTGAGGTATAATATATCGGTAAGAGTCTGAAGAAATGTCTACTTAGACATTCCATTTAGTTTTCATACTACACCACTACCAAAACACTTAGGAGTTTGAGAGATAGACAAGTTACAACACGCAAGCCAGGTTCTCAGAAGTGTAACAGCCACATTTCCCTGTTTGCTCCCTTTAACAGCAGCTACATTTTCTAAAGCTCCTACACAGGTAAATTTTGAAGTGGAAATCTCAGCTTTGAGAGTTCCAGTGCATCTTGACACATACTACTGGATCTCAAGTAGTTTTCAAGATCTGGACACCTTCCTGAAACAAGTCTTTCTGCAAGTCTTTATGAGACTCTGGACTTGAATTTAAATGTATTTTGTTACTACTATACCTATAAACTCAGGATTCTGAGATAAACGATAGAAATTAAGCCAATGTAGTGAGAAACTATTCTTGAATGTGTAATATGTGGTATATTAATTTTTTTTTGAAAACATTATCTTTCATGGTATCCCACCAAAACTATACAGAATGGTAAGAAGCCCAAGCACTATTTGGAGTGATTTCACTTGCTTAAGAAAGACTCATTTTATTCAGTCAAAACTGGTATCAAATACTGTATCAATTGAGAAACAATATCTTAGCCTTTTATCCAATCTCTCACCATGCTCCAAATGTAAGCACAAAATCAGACCATATATGAAAGTGATTTCCTCTTCTGTCTGTACCTTCCATCCAGAGAGGAGACAGGGTATCTATCTTAGTTCTTTCTTAGCACCACATCTTTATTTCTTACAGGACTCAGCTGGGTTTCCCATAAGCTAAAGTCTTTGGCTAAAGTCTCTAATTAATATTCTACATAAAAAGAACTGGAGTGAGATTCCAAGACTGATCCACTATTTCCCACTTGGAAAATAATAAATTGTGAAAACTTAATTTTCCATTGAAATTACTTAGCCAGTTTTCACAGAATAGAAGAAAATCCACATGGGCTTTTGCCAATGAAATAATACTTTTCCCAAAATACATAGGATTTTTGTGCCTTGTGCCCCTCTTCTGTTCCATGAGCTTGATTCCTTGACCAAAATGTGTCACCTTTGCCAATAATTCTGAGGGGTTCCTTGGGATTGTTTTAGTTTTTTGCTCTTGAAGGATTCTTACTGGGGAATAAATGAAAACAAGAATAGTTCTAAGAGAAGAGAATTCTTTTTTTCCATTCCCAATAAGACTGGTGAAAAGTCTCATTTCTGTCAAAAGCAAACCACTCTCTATTTCCATGAAATATTTCGATGTGGGAGGAGGTCTCAGAGGAGATCTGCCAGGAATGCCATGGGAAACTGCTGTAGTGTAAAGAAGAACACGGTAACAGAGTTCCCGCCTCCTCCCATGTCCATCATCAGATGTACCCTCCCCAGTTAATGTCTGTCAAACAGTTATGCCATCCCCAGTTCTGGAAAGTTCCTTGTTCTATGTTCTGTTATTGGTTCTTTCCCTGTAACCACTCCTTCCACTGTCTCCCATTGGTTTGCACTATCCTTACCCCTCCCATGGGACCTTACCCCATTGGTTCATATGTACCCTGACCCCGCCTTCCCTCCTCCGGTTATAACCCCTGGCCCCTCCTTTGGAGAGCAGAGCTCTCGGGACTCAGGTCACAGAGCTCGGGCCCTCAGAGTTGGCTTCCCTCTCGAGAGGTGGTCTCCCTGCACTTTCCCTGTTTCCCTGCCTTCTCCTGCATTTCAGCTACAATAAACCCTTGAGAACTGCAGCACTCTGAGTGTCGTCCCGTCTGTTTGTGGACTCATACTCCTAGTCATCTGGGGCTCCTGTCGACCGGCCACCAGGGGTTTCCCCGCTGGACCAAGGTCCAGGACGCCTCATTTCTTCCCATTTCCTAGCCTCAATTTCCCTTGCTTTTGCTGTCTAACACACTCACCCTTCCCAAATCCTTTAGTGAGGTGATGGGAGGTGCTGTAAGTTGGGGTTGTGTGACATTTTCTACCTGCTGTCATGAGGAGGTGCTCACTCTTGGTGGGGAAGCTGCTAGGATCTGGCTATAAGCATCACAGCATATCTCATACCCTCTGCCAAATAGGACATTTTGAAGATTCTTCCTCCCCAGAACTACCAGTTAAGCCCAGTGCTGCCTCCCTGTTCTCAAGTGAAGGTCTCCAGTCCTACAGTAAGAATTGGAGAAGAAACCTCCCACACTAACAAGAAAGTAGCAGACACTACTCTGATTTTAAAAAGAAGGGGGAATGTGGAGTCCTCAGTGATTACAAAAGGTTTAATTGTCTATCTTGTCTCAGAGTCAGGGTAGATAGGTAAGGGTCCATGGGGGAGAAAAGGCAATTGAATAATACTCTGTCAATACTGTTTTCTGTTCTAATTCTGCTTTGGAAACATAATAGGATGACCAAAGTGAATGCACCTTAGGCTTATGTTATTTCTGCATTTATAAAAGATATATATGTGAAAACTGTGTTCTTTGGGACTTTGAAGCTTCTGATGAATACAAAAAGACACACTGTAAGGTAGCTAGTAGGACAGAACAACATCTGATCACAGATCAGCCTCGACAGAAGTCCAGACAGCTTTTTCAACAGCCTTCAGCTAGAAAGCCAACTCTAATCAAAACTGATATCTCAGCAGAAATAATATATTTACATATGAGAATAGCCATGCTGAAAGGAAATGTAGTTTTAAAAACAGTGAAACAAACACAGGAGAATTTTTTTTAAAATACATCAATGCCAACATAGGATATTTCAGCAGTCAGAAAATAAAATGCATTAGCACTCTCAAATATACAGCATATAGCTTAAACAAAAGATACTAATGATTTTTAAACTCACTTTACATTCAGGGATCCTGGCAACTAGCAGTGTGTTGAAAGATTCCTTGCAGACTTGGGCATCTAGGTGCCACACAGAGCAACTCTGAGGCAGCCTAAGGGGCCAAATCAGTTTGCAGCCCCAGGAGCAAGATGACAAACATAATCACACTGAGTGCTCTTGGCTTTACCTTGCCCTGCCCTACATCTCCTGCCATCCTTCACCAAGCACCATTCAGACAGCATCTTGGCTAAGATTAAAAATGTCACTAAAGACCAGCTGATGTGGTAGCCGAGAGTGGTCATTGTGACACAAGAGTGATTGAGCTCTTTAATATGATGGAGTTACTGGTTTGCTGGGCCTTTGTAGTGTAATATATTTCGTAGTTGGCATTAAAGACCATGATGTGTTCAGATGCTTTTTTGTATGCCTAATTCAGGTCACATCACCTGGCTGACATCATTAACTATTTCTGCCTTTCAGTAATTGCATACTAACTCTAGGATCTAGCGCAGCAAAACTGGCATCCAAACCTTGCATCTCACCCAGTATTTTATCTTTCCAGATGACAGGAGATATTATATGGCCAACATCCATTTTTCATTAGTTTTTCCATCCTCACTATAAACTAGAGATTTTGCAAAGTAGAATATATTAGCTACACACACATTATTGAGAAGTCAGAGAGCATTTACAAAAAAAAAAAAATAGTATTTAGCAGAACATGCATTGAGGTAATATGACATTTTGCTGTGTTTAAGAACTGGCTCTAAAAGCAGCATGGTAGCAGCTATCACTCTCTCTGCCTTTCACATAAACAAAGCTTTATAAGTTGATCTACCCAGGATTCGCATCCTGACTATTCTTTCTGGCTTTGTTTGGAGAGTATTAGTTTTGAACAGTGACTGCATATTCCCTGAAATAGATCTCCACAACTGACTAAATTGTTTATATTCAGGTTTATAATTCAGATACAAATGTACCTGAATTAAGACACATCCAATTTGTAGCCAGTTAACTGTATAGGTATGACCATCATTCTACAACAGCAACCTCAGTAAGATTCAAAACAAATTTTTGCACGTGTTAAAAGAAAGATGCAAAGTATTCAGGTTCATATTATTCTATGCCAGTGAAGGAATTTTTAAGATGCACCTGAGGACATTGAAAATAATGGCAGAGTGAGGCAAAGTTATCCCAGGATAGTGGATTTGGAAAGAACTTGTCCTCTATATACCAGTGGTGAGAACTGGACCCTTGAAGCAATGATGATGAGCTCCCCTGTCTGTCCTTTTGGGAAATGTTGTTCAATGAATGAACTACTGGAATGCACAGGTCACCAGTCCAAAATAGCATGAAGTGGCAGAGAGGCAACTTTCATTAGTGGCAGCTCACAGTTTATCGTGCAGAGGCCAGACCACTGAAGTTAGCTCTTCAGTATAGGCTCCACTGCAAAAGGTGAAACAGCTAGCTGCCTTTCTTTCATAAACTCTTACAACTATTCTATTTAATTCAGTCTCTGAGAGTAAATGCAATGACAGTTGCAGAAAAAGTAGAATCAGTGAGGTGGAAAGGGGACATTTCTTGAAGTTTTCATAATTAAATTACTGCCATTACCAGAGCAATCAGAAAAACTGTAAATCATTCTAGCACACGGATCCAAGCACAAAATATAAGCTTTCTTCCCAATTCATTAGTTTCCCCACATTTACGTTGTTAGTTATAATCACTCCAAAGGAATTAGAAATTATTTTGCATTAAGCAGTTGGAAGACATGAAGCTCCCATCTGAAATAAAAATCTGTAATGACATTACAACTGTTATGGTTTTATAATAATGTAATATGATTAACTATTACTAAATATATACAAGTATGACTAAGCAAACTAATTAACTATGGTGTTTATCATGTCCTTTATTCTGTTAATACCCTACAATTTGTTCCTTTCACAGCAATTTTATTTATGGAAGGAATACATTTTTCTTATACTAATAAGAATTACTATTATGACAACATGCTTACATTTCAAAGTACCTTTATAGTGTTTTAGACTCAATTGAGAAGTTCAGCCTGGGAGGGGTTAGAATTAATGCATGAGAACAGCCTGAAAAGTGTCCTGAAAATAGTGTACATATAGAAAAAATAATATGGAATATAAAAACACAGGATCATTAAAGTTCAAAAAGAATTCCAAGATCATTGAATCCAACCTTTGACTGAACACCACCATGTCAACTAAACCATAGCAGTAAGTGCCATGCCTAGTCAATAATGTGTCGCAATGAAAATTCATATATGTTTTAAAAACAACATTTGTCTTTCCAAAATAAATAGTGGAAATTGCTATGGGCACTTCTGCTGGGAAGTGCCCATAATATTTCTTTCTGAGCTCTTATTTTCCTTCCATCACTATGCTTGTACATTTTTATCCCTAGTAGCAGAAGAAGGATCCTTGTCAGACAAGGGCACAGTTGTATAAAAAGACTCCTAATGAAGCTTTCATACTCTGGTGTCATGAGTGTTCTTGGTTGCAATAATGTGGTGCAATAATTGAAGAAAACCTGGATCTGAATGCTACAACCTTCAGGAAGAAAAGCTCTGGATCCTCATATGAATTTTATCACTTGGTCCTATATCTATTTAAAACCATGCTATTACAAAATACTCTAGAACAGCTCAAGAGGATAATCTTTGCTTAACAGAAACATCATATGATAACTTAATCAAGCCTTTTCCATTTGCAGTATAGGCTGTCTGCATCAATCTACATTATTAACGATCCCAAAGAGATCAGAATAGCATGTTTTATGAGGAGGAAGAAATAGCTAAGGGAAATACCAAGTCTGATTCACCAGAAACACAAACCACAAAGGGGAATATGAGTCATAAAGTAACCATGCTCACCCCAGACACTACAGAGATACTTCTTGCTCAGTAATTTAGTGCCACTTATCTTAGTATATACCATGCTTAACGCTTCCAGATAGCAGGTGTACAGAGTGATTTTAAAGACCTTGCTCTGGGTCCTTGAGAAAACTGGAAGAAGGAGGACATCCCCTCAGGAAGAGTCTGCCTCACCTGCCCTACTTTCAATACCAGAAACACCTTTTGCTGGTAGGATAGGGCTGTGCTGTAGTGCAATTTGAATCCTTATTTTTCACAAAATATGTGGGACCAGGTGCTAGTGGCAGAATCCTCTTCTTTGTCTGTAGCTATGCCATATTCTGTACAGTCCCGGCCATTGCTAAGTTTGGCAGAGGGCCTGGGAAGCAGGAGAAACCACACTCCTCTCCCAGCAATAAGGTGTATAATGAATTCAGATGTTTGTCAAGCAGAGTATGAGAAATTCATATGTACCCCCATGGGGAGGATGGCCAAACACTTTCTTGGTTTGCAAAGTCTGTAGCTGTATGTGTTCTAAAAGGCTTATAAAAACTGTAACTCAGTTCATTCCTGGTGCTTTATCAACCATCAAAGAAGTCAAATTTGAAAATAAAACAAATGCCAAATGAAACCAGTCTTCTCTGGAGCAAAGCAGTTTGAAAGTACCTGATGAACAGATGGCTACACAGGGTAACTCCAGTTGGACTCTTCAGAGCATAAGATAGAAATCAAATAGCACAAAATCAAACTCCCACCTTAACGTTCTAGTTTTCAATTCCCTAAAAATACTCCTTTCTTAAAGTTGCTATATGCAGTAGCATTTGTAGTGGATAGAGCTCCAGTTCTTCACAGTTTTGAATAGATAAATTACATTTTAGATAGAAAAAGTAGCATTAAACCAGTAATATTCACATTTTCTACAGTGAAATTGATTGCTTTCTCTGTATCTACAAAGCCTGAGAGTTGTTACAAAGTTTTCCTTAAACAGAAAAAGTTGTGTCAGCTAGTGTCCTAAGGTGACGTTATGGTGCTTGTATCCCCAGCCATGTGTTCTGTTTATGTTTGATATTATGTTCTGTGCCTTCAGGACTGACTCTGAAAAGTGAAGGATTGTTTTGTCTTGTTATCAGCCGGCTCACCTACCCCCATGGTCTGTGTCTAGGAGAGGCTAGGTTTGCTTGCTTCTCTTTGCTCTAGCTCCTGCTTTTTGCTTTTGCTTATCAGTTAGTTTAGCTAGGTAGTCCAATTTTTACCCTGGACTGTTTTCTTTTCCCCATTCCTGAATACCATCCGAACCAGGACCTGGGAAACACCAAGAGTCTGCATTTTGTGATCTGCAGCAGCCATGCCCAGTGCCGGAGACTGATAGCTAGGTGACCACTCCCAGGAGAGACTTTCTGAATTTGTCATCTCTTCAAAGTAGTGAAAGAGTTTTGTCATCTAGTGTTGCTTTTTTTTTTTTTTTTTTTTGTATTGGGGAGTGTTTTGCTTGTTAAATAAACAGGTTTTTTTTTTCCACTTCTCTCTGAGGAAATTCTTACCAAACCAGGTGGGGGAGTGGCCGTTGGGGGTTTGCTTTCTGGGGGCTCCTTCCAGAGGTTTTCTCCCAAATTTGCCCTAAACTAGGACAGCTAGGTAGCTCTCACTGTAGAAAGCAGGAAAAATTTGGTAGCCAGGTATTTGATATTTCTACTGTAAAGCAGATGTACAGAAACTTTTGTGACTTTGTCAGCTATTTGAGATTTTACAAGGTTTTTATATTATTTTTATTAGTGTTTAACTTGGAATTGAGTTTGATTCAAGATAACTGAACAATGTTAGAGAATTCTAATGTTATACGTATGTCAGTCATTAAAATTAGACTTCTTAGACATGTTAGCAAAGGCATATTTCAAGATTTCCCCCAAAACCAGAATCTGTTATTACTTATTGACACTTGGGTTTGGAGGCTGGTAATAATAGAAACTTGTGCTGGTGATCCTTCCTTCCCATCAGAATTATTGATATAGCAGAATCACAATGTGGGAATGTAGTCATACACCAGGAGGGAGCTTGTGATACTGCAAGGCATCTTCTTAGTTATCAATGGGACCCCAATCCTGAGCAATCATAAGCATTATGTAGTATGACCTCTTCTTAAAATGAGCTCATTACTTTTTAAAAATCAATTAAATTTGACTCCCAATACTCCTTTCGAAATTCAGTTTCTGAAGCTCTTTTCTCTGACATTTTAAGCATCTGATTAATGCCAATCTGAATTTATTCAAGGCTACTTTATATCTATTTCCTCTTGCACCACCACTGTACTCCATGTGAAACAGTTCTTGAACCTCCCTGATATATTTATAAGAGCAATTACATCCCTTCTCAAATCAGTCTTACTTTGCTAGAATAAACACACTTTTATAAGTATTTTCTGATAAGAACACTTTCCATTTCCACAATCATCCCAGTAATAATAAAATCATAGAGTGGTTTGGGTTGGAAGGGACTTGAAAGATCTAGTTTCAGCCCCTCTGCCATGGGTAGGGACAGGTTGCTCAAAAACCCATCCAACCTGACACTGAACACTTCCAGTGATGGGGATCCACAGCTTCTCTGGGCAACCTGTGCCAGTGTCTCACCACCCTCACAGTGAGGAATTCCTTCCTTATAGTTAATCTAAACCTACCTTCTTTCACTTTAAAATGGTTACTTTTTGTCCTGTTACTACAGGTCCTTCTACAAAGTCCTCCAGCTCTCTTGCAGGTCCATTTAGGTACTGGCAGTATACTGTAATTCTTTTACTGGTTTAATTTCTTTTGAAGTTGGGCCATCAAATATAAACAGTATTCAAGACAAGGTGTAATTCATATCTTTGAAGGAGCAGAAATATTTCCATGCCTTTTACTGGGAAGATTTCACCAGAACTATATACATGTTCCACAAGTGTATGTCAGGTGCCCTATGACAACACTCAGACAATATATAATCTTCTCCATGCTCATTTCCTGGCAATCAGCTCCTCCTGGTTTCTCTTCCAATTCCCTCAGCAGAACAGATTCCCTTAGCTACAGCCTTGCACTGGAAATGTATAGAAAGTGATCCTATTTCAAGCACTCCAGTACAACTCTTGTACAATAACCTACACCTCTGTCATGTTAGTGTTACCTCCTAACCTTGTAACATAGCATACTTCAGTGTGCCAAGACTATTGAATGATAAAAGTAAAAAGACAAACATTGCAGAACATCAATAATTTCCTATCAGTACAGGTTTCTCCTTGAATCACACTTTATCCAATCTCCACATCACACCTGCTTTGCTAAAGCCATGTTGAAGCTCTGCATTCCATCCATAAAAATCTCTTTTTTCCAAGTCAGCTCAATTTGACAGTGGACTCCTGACTAACAAAAGCATCCCTGATTATCTTAAAAAAATTCCATACTGTTTCTTTCTGAGTTTCCTATGGGTAGCCCCACACAGCACTGACTCCTTCCTCTTCCTTTGGCAGGACCAGCCAACACCTTCTTAGCCTTCACACAACCACTAACCCTTCATCCTCACAACACAGCTAACACACTCCAATCAAGCCTCAAGCAGCTACCCACTCTTTTATAACACCCATTCTTATTGGATACAGCTGTGACCTATTAAGGGCAGGGCTGTTCCTCTTTGGTAATTAGTACAGCTGCAAATTACCAGGGGTGAGATTACCTTCAGCACTATCTCTATTTTCCTACAATCCATCACCCTCACAGTGGGTCTCTCTGGAAATAAGAACTCTCACACGGTTTGATAATGCACAGCTTCCTTGACCTGGTAGGAATTTTCCTTTTCCCTTTTATGACATGTAAGGAGGAAATCCATGTTCCTTAGAGGTGTAACACTGTTTTTATTTGGCAGTTTTCTCTACAAGAGTGTGTGAGATATGACAATATTGCAAGCATGATCAGCAGCATCCGTGTGAACATCTTGGTGTGTTTCACCTTCTGTGTGAACAAAATGGGGAGTACAGCTTTTTCTTAGATTGAATGAGTATATAGTAGCTGTTGTGAGAGTGTCAAGTGGATTTTGAGTAGGGAACAAGGCTAATGGTAAAGTCGTAGACATCTCAATATAATTTCTGACTTGCATTTGCTGTAGTAGCCCTCTTTTCACTTTCTTTTCTCCTAATCTATTTTCCTTTTCTCCCCTTTCCTAGGGTCATTTCTCTGCCTCTCCCTGGAACCTCCCTGAAATCATTACCCTAGGTGCTACAGATTCTGCCCCCTCTTCCTAATCTGTACATTTCTAATCTTGCTCGAGCCTAACAGGTAAGAAAAGCCAGAAAAAAATGCAGTCGGCAAAGCTCATTGTTAATGCTTCAAAATGAAGATCCCCTCCTGCATCCCTAGGTCTTTATGCACTGTTATATGTCTGTAATAGAAACAGCAAGAGGCAAGGGCTGGGCAGACAGGAGCTTGGGATGAGCTCTTCAGACGAAAACAGAGGCAAACTACAAAGTTTGCTGTCACTTGTTCTCTGTTGACCTGAGCTGTGACCCACACTCAGTATGCCTGTGTCTGAGGCTGCAGTCTGACCATAAACCTCACAAGCTTTCCAGGTGCCTGAACATCTGCAGATAGATGTGTTTCAGGAACAGAATTCTGCAGGTTCCTGGATTTTGTAAATGGTCTTTCTAGACCTGTGAGACCTTTTGGCTGGGCTAAAGATTTCCATCCCTATTTCATGCCTGAAACTACTCAGGTTTGAATTTTTCGCCTGACATACATGGTCTGGTTGAATTTCCTATGAAAAAAAGTTTTATTTAAATTTAAAAAAAACATTTATTTCATAGCATTTTTGCCAGGATTTTCTGCAGATGCTGAAATGGCAATTAACTTGACAATAAAGCCCTCTCAAAAATAAAATAAAACTTTATTTAAAAAGTCAAATAATCATTTAAATTATAAATTAAATGGAACTAAGATTATTCCCTGTATTTTCATTAGTAGAAGAAGAGCTGAGAATTAATTGGATTGGTTTCTCTTCAAGCTGATGGAGGGGGTTCTAAAACATCCAGCTTTAAATCTCCATTAAACAGTTTCAGATGTATTCAGTGGAGCTAGGCACTTAATTTCTAGCCTGCAGAGGTTCCACAAGGATTCTGGGAGCTACTTAAACACTGGAAAGATGTAGGTTTTCTTTGTGGAATTACCTTTGATAATGAGGCTGACTTTCTTCCCTCAAGATGGCTAATCAAACTAGCAGGAAAAAATGTCTGTGTCTTACTCCTCAGAGATGTCCCAAAACTGTAAGAAAGTGAACAGGTTGTTTCCTGAAATGCTAGTCAGCTGGGCAAGAGCCAGCAGCTGGAAACTGGTGCGACATACAGCACTGAAATAGGGATCATCCAAAGAAAGCACAAAAATGTGACAATGAAAGACAACGAGCAAAGGGAAGTTGATTGAGATTCCAGACTTTCCTGGTCACTGAGGATTGCAAAAGCCTTTTGCCCCTAATCCAGAAACTAAAGAACAACTTTCTCTGAGGGTTATATTTTTTTTCTCATCCATATTGAATTATATGGGATTATTCCAGTTGCTCAGCAGTAGTCCTTTACACAGGCTATGTTGCCCTAAGGGACCTAGGCTCAGCAAAGGGCATTGGAATGCAATAGATAGATTAGTTTGTATGAGTTTGTTTAGAACTTCTCTTCAGCTAATGGACAGGTCTGAACTGGGGGGGACAGGGCTGTTTGTTTATATAGTTGCTCATCTCTTTGGTTATGCTTTTTTTAGATTTTAGTTTTATTTCAGATGCTTTACAACCAGTCCAGTACAACTCCTCTAAATTACTGTTCCAACATTTGTGTGAAGTCTGTAACTGTCAGAGAGCTTTTGAAATTTGTAAAATTAGAATGCCTTTCATTCATAAGTCACAAACACTCATTGATAGCCTCATTAAAAGGTGCAGCTTTTTAAATATCTAGATGTTCTACAAATTTGTTTCAAAATGGCACTGCTTTATGGCATCTAACATCTTAACCTACTACTCTTTATTCCCTTGTTTCAACAGCAGTATTCTAGAAGGTCTAACAAAAGCCAAAAAAAACTATTTGGAGCTACAATTATATCCTTTTCCCACCTTTTTCATGTTTCTACCTTTGCTACGTTAAGATATTGCCTCATTTGCAGCAAGTTACATAAATTGTTGTAATACTTAGAGGTTCTTGTAATAGCCTGGCAGGACTAAGAACTGTTTTACCTTTGCCTTTTAATTTCTCAACGTATTTCTGTTCAGAGATAGACCCCCTGGAGAAATGTTTTCAGTATGCCATACTGGCAAATATTTGTAAGTGTGTGCACAATTACAGCTCATTACAACAGTGGGAGTCATTTGCCTGCCTGCTTTCTCAGCCTTCATGTTGAAATGAGGCTTCACTGTTGTTTTTTGACAGATAAAAAAGGGAGAGGTTTATGCCAAAATTATCTATACTTAGAGATTTGTATGCATCTATGGCATTCTCATATGTGCATGCCAAATATCTAGTGACAAGGGGACATCAGCATCACATTAGACAGTTTCAACAACCACATTATGACTTCAATTTCTGTATGTCTACAAGGTAATATTTTGTTTCATTCACTTATATACATTAAACTGCCTTTTATTTTATTTGCGGGACTCTGATCAAACTGGTAGTTTTTAAATCTCTCTATGATTAAGCACAAAAAGAATAGTAGGGACTAATTTCTGTTGCTGAAATGCCATTTAGTGCCATTTGAAATGCTCAAGGATACCTGGGGCATTCAGATGGAGCTGGCAGCTACAACATCAGATAGAGAAATACAGAAGTGCTGTTCTGGAATGAGACCTGGATGCCAGATGGCATACCCTAGAGCATCTCAATTGCTTCTACATGCCTATATGTGCATAACTGAAAGGAGAATGCAGTGAACTTTCAGGCAGTCATTTAATTTAAGCCTTGGCCTAAAAGTGATGCCTACATTCACAATATGCATTCTCTGAAGAGAATTACAGAATCAGAATCACAGAATATTCTGAGCTGGAAAGGATCCACAAGCATCATCACGTCCTGCACAGGACATCCCCAAGAGTCACACCATGTGCCCGAGAGCGTTGTCCAAATGCTTCTTGAACTTTGTCAGGCTTGGTGCTGCAACCACTTCCCTGGGGAGCCTCTTCCAGTGCCCAAGAGCCTTTTTCTAATAGCTAACCTAAACCTTCCCTGACACAACTTCAGACCATTCTCTTGTTAGAGGATCACCAGAGAGAGGAGTTCAGTGCCTACCCCTCCTCTTCATCTCACAAGGAAGTGGTAAGAAACTGGCTTTTAGGCAGAAAATACTTAGTCCATAGAAGCCTCTAGTTATTTTTCTGTTTCTATGAAATAAGCAGCGAATATATGCATTTAGATCTGAATTTATCCGTCCTAGGTTTACCTATCTAAAGACTGTAACCATTTACAGGACTTTAGTAGTTGGATTCAACTCCAGAATTCAGTAGCCACTGCTATTGGAAAACACAGAATAATCAGTACAGCTGCATGGGCATGGCAGATGCGACAAAGGACCTGTGGGAAACTTGCACCCTCTTGGAACAGCAGCTGACCAGACCTCTGACAGATCCCGTGCTATTTCAAATGGTGCTAGATCATTGTGTTGCCTTAAGTTTTAGCTTTTATATTTTCCAGATCAGTATTGCTTTAGTGTATAACTCTAAAACTCCATAGCCTGACAGCTACTGTTCTCCTGTTTTACTCAGACAAAACAATTTCTCTCCAGGCCTGAAACCCAAGGTCACCTTATTTTCACAGGCCTAGAAAAATGTAAACTACAGTGAAGTAGGGGGGCAAACTGGGGAATGGGACTCCACTACCTGAAGCTGTAATTGGACAATTAACCTCTGATATGCAAACAGACCAAGCTTATATCTGTCCGAAAAACGTGAGACGGCCCATCTTGGGTGTAGTCTCTGAGAGACTCCTGCACTGCTCAAGGTGTACCCTGTGAAGACCTTTCAATAAATACCTACCCTTTATCTTTTAACTCTGTCTAGCCTCTGTTCTAGGTAGCCGTTCCAGGCATCAGTGTTTAGGTGACTGTACCCCTCCCTTCAGGTGATGTAGGTGTCTAAGCTCTAAAGTAACCAGTGGAGATCTAAGGCTTGATTCAGGCAAATAGACAAGTTACTGTTTTCTCTCTGCCAGGAAGGGCCCATTTCTGGTTTGTGTCCAAACTAGCACTAGAATGCTGGATCTTTTACTGAAAAGCTGCTTCCCAGATGGTTAATCCCACAGCACATACAAGTTAATGGTGTTATTCCTACCCAGATGTAGGATTTCACTCTTTCCTTTCTTGGACTGCATGAGGTTTCTGTCAGCCTCTTTCTCCAGCCTGTCAAAGCTCCTCTGAATGGCAGCACACATGGCACATCAGCTAGTCCACTCTATTCTGTCACCTAGGTCATTAAGGAAGATATTTATTCATATTGACTGAGAGTATTCTACTATTGACCAAGCTCCAGCTGGAATTTGTGCTGCTGATCACAACCCTTTGTGCCCAGCAGTGCAGCTGCTGCAGTTTTCACTTCATCCCCTTACCTAGCATGTACTTACTTCATCAGTGTTGTCTGTAAGGATGGGGTGGTGGTCTTGAAAGCCGTACTAAGTATAAGACAATAATTACTGCTCACCCCTTGTTCTCCAAGCCAATCATCTCATTGTAGGAGGCAACTGGATTGGTCAAATATGATTTCCCCTTCATGAATTCATGCTGACTACTCCCTATCCCTTTCCTGTCCTTCATGTACCTGGAAATAGTTTCTTGGAATTGTTGTTTCAACACTTTCCCAGGAATCAAGGGGAGGCTGGACAACCTGTAATTCTTTTTGCCCTCTAGGACACAAATAGAAGTGATTGCTTTCTTCCAGTTCTCAAGAAGCCCATGGTCACCATGACATTTCCAATAGAGTAGAGGCTGGCCTCACAGGGACATTGGTCAGTGCATGCCTCCCATGAAATCACTCATGTATGCCTAATTAATTTCTGTGTTCTCTTCCCTGATCAATGGAGACAGTGAAGGAAAGGCTTCCTTGCTCTAGACTTTGTCTCTTGTCTCATGGGCTTGGGATTCCTGAAGGCCAGTGTTAACAATAAAAACTGAGGCAAAGAAGGTTTTGGCCTTTTCAGTGTCCTTTGACACCAGATTCCCTGTCCCATTCAGCAGCAGTCTCACGTTTTCCCTACACTTCCTCCTTCTGACTCTTTCTGACATTGAGGTCCCTCAGCAGACTCAAGTCAGATAGGTTTTGGTTTTTCTTACCACATCCCTTCACATTTTTGAAATATAGAAGGAATCTGAAGGTTAGCCTGCACTAGGTAATGTTTAGATGTAATACCACCCTTCTTTTAGTAGGGTTTTTTCACTTGAGGCCTAATGTTTGGATTCAAGTTTATTTCTGAAGTTACGTAGGCTGTAACCTTAGATTTGATTTCAAGCTGCAAGAGCAGCACTTTTATTAGACCCGTTTCCTCATTTCTCATGCATCATGTCTTATTCAAATTTACCATGCTGTACACAGCTGTTACAAAAAGAACTAGAAACATAGGGAAAGAGAAAGCCATCCTGTTTGTCATTTCCTGTTGCTGCCTACTCAGTGCATGCAGGGCCATTTTGCTCTGCCTCAGGCTCCTATCAGTCTGATGGATCTGGAACACTTCAGTCAGGTGTAACTGTAATAGATGCAAAACACTGCTGAGCGGGATAGATTTTGGTACAATAACCAAGGCAAAAACATCCAGAGCACTCAAATATTATTGAGTAGGGTTTAAAAAGAATAAGAAAATACAAGGTTTTACATGCAAATGGAAGAGTAGAAACCATTACAAATTAACACAAGACCAAAATTATTGTCAATCCTAAATAAAAAATGGCAGGGATATTACAGTGGACTATGCTAGGGATCATGTTGAATTCTACAAGGAAGCTCAACTGGCAATTAGTTTCAGTAAATCAAAGTAGATTTTTTGTTCTCTTTTATGGAAAAAACTATACTATTTGGATACAAAAGGCTTTGTCTCTTTTAAAGAGAGTTATCTCTATGTGTTCATGACTTGCTATGAATGAATCTATGTCCAATAGATTTTAAGGGAGATCTCATGATACAGGGGATGAAGCTGTCTTTCACTTGCTTTGTTATATGCTACAGTTATTCTAAGATGCATGTAGTAGGTAAACAGTTAAAATACTCTTTGTTCATAAGTAGGTAGGATTGTTAAGGTCATGCCCCAAGGGTCATTAATTTCCCATTCATGACTGACTTCTTTATGAAAAGGGAGAAGAAAAATATGTAGAACTCTTGCTTTTCCATAATTTTTCAGCTGCCAGCTGCTCCCCCAGGACTCCTGTACTAATGGGAAAGAAGTAGCACCTTAACAAGAGCTGATAAATTGCACATATGCAATAGGAGAACTGCAGGATGCCATGTGTATGGTACATGTGCAATGCCATTGATCTGTGGTGGCCACTAATCCTGAAATGCCCAGGCTCCTGTGCCTACATAGACTGATTTACTGCCCCACTACAAAGCAAGACTCAATAAACATGCACAGAACTGTGTAGGTAAGATTTATCTGTCCAGGACTATCATGCCCCCCAATCAGCACTGTGCCTACAGCTTCTTTAAGACAGCTGGTTTTTGTATGATGAACATTTTTGCCAAGTCAACATGTTGATTGCTCAAAACCTGGTGATTTTATGTTTTCTGACTTTAATGTCAAATCCGGGACAGAAAAAAAAAAGTAACCCCATATTTTTCATGTAATACAAATATGTAGACTTGTCACTATTCTCTCTCATGAACCAAAGTATTGCAACATAGGGTCACCTTCCTTTATGCAGTGTCCTGATTCTCTGACAGTTTCACTATTTTCCCCACAAACAAAATGGCTTCAGTCAGTTACTGGTGCAATTCTGAATAACCTGCTCTTTTCTATTGGTTTTGATTGTCTATAGATGAGAAAAAGCTGTATAGCAGTGTTTTAACTCCTAATAAACATACTTTGTGCCCAATATAAGAAAAGAGTTGATATGACTAAATGGGACAAATGGTCAGCTGTAATGAAAAGACATATCCACAACATCTGATTCACTTCAGACATAAACAAATCTGGGCCTGCGGACTCTGTTTTTTAGCACTTCAGCAGACTTCTTTGGGGAAAGCCAAGACTTCTGTATACTCTTCCTCTTTAGCTCTTTGAAGTGATTCAGGCACATTAACAGTTGCAATGCCTTTCCTAGACGAGCTAGAAAGAGCAAAATGCCAGTTAAAGTTGTTCAATATACCAGTAAGTTATTTCTTACTTACTTGTGAAGAGTGCATTCAGAGCTGAACTCAACCAAATATAGCAGTTGACGCCTTAGTGTCCTTCTGGTCCCAAATTGCCACTGCAAAAGGAGGTGGCTCTTCTATGGGTCCTGTGTCCTACCTACTAATTTTGTGCAGAGTCTTACATAATTTAAGATTTATTAAATACATCCATGCATGGTCAACTCACTGAACCGACAGGGCAGGAGTCAGCTGCACATTGCAGACATGCACTTAAGGCATCTCGGTGTAGTTGTCTCAGCTAGTCCAATGTAGCCATCTGGTGCAACACTGGGGTTCAAGACATACTCATGAGGCTGGCAGATATGACACGGTAGACTTTCTGAAGGCTTTCTGGCTTTCTGAAGCAACAGCTGGAAGCCAGGTTTAATAGCTGAGATACAGGTGAATAAATAGAGCATCAAAAGTCACTTTAAGCTCCTCAGAGCACCCTGCCAGGTTTTCAGATGCCATTTCAGAAATACACTGGTCTTTGTTGTTAGAAATGTATTAAACTTACTAGCCTCATGCAGATGTCTTGATAACCCTAGGACACCTGCAGGATACCCTATGGAATCCCAAATGAAACCTGATGCCTACACTTTGGCAACTGAATACCTCGCCATCAACTCTGAGGTCATGACTTAGACACCTTGTCATGCATCATCACCTTTATTTAGGAAGCTAAGGAGGTGAATCTCATCTAAAATGGAGAATTATGTGAAACTGTAGTCTGTGATTCACACACCTCCAAGAAGGGTTTCTTTTGGGGCTGGATATGCTGCTCATAGCTGTTAGGATCTATCCCAGGCTGCTGATAATAGATAACTTCTGCAGTTACTAGAGAGAAAGGGCTGGCAAACATCTTCCAACCCTCTGAATGACACCTCTAGATTATACTAACACTCTGTCCCTGCTTTCTCTTTTTCTCCCATACATGCCACAAAGCAAACACCAGATGTTTCAGTCTGCAATGCAGTGCTAGCCCACAAAGCAGAGTGAAAAAAGTAGAAAATAACATTCTCAACTTTTACTCTACATGTATTTCAAAGTAAGTAAAAGTCATGTAATCTACTCTTCTACCTTGAAATGCAGTGTAACTACCAGAGTATGCTGCTTGTCACCATATCCCAGTCTTTTCTTCAAGTCAGGTGGATGAGCATTTTAATCCACTTTCAAATTTTCAACTATGCTCCCATCTCCTCCTTTCATTCTTACAAAATATTTGTGATATACTCTTGTCACTCAGACATCATTCTGCACCAAATTATTCCCATTGTGACAACCCCAGTATGTGTTGTCCAGTGCTTTCAGCAAAGTGGCACAGGGTCTTGTTTTTTTTAGATTAGACTCTCTGCACAATACTGTGCAGAGGGAAACTTAGGAGAGCTGTAAATTAGTCCTTGATTTCAAAATCTACTCTTCTGTGCCTGAGAAGCACAAAGAAGAACAAACGAGGAAAATGTTTGGCTTGATGCCCTCTATTTATTAAGTCACAGCTAGATTAATACATCTCTACCCCACCCCATGACTTTGCTTAGGCCAAACTCACATTAAATTTCATTGGTGATTTGTCTTGACTGAGGATTAGAGTCAAATACTCCAAGGTATTTACATCTCTTGGAAGTACCAGCACCCTCTGTTCTCACTGGATGCTATGTGAAGGGATGGCACTCAGCCACGTGAAGAGATACTCAGAACATTGCAAGATTAAACCCTCAGAGCCCATAATTCTTCCCAACAGCTCCTAAAAGAGCAGCCACATTCAGTGTTAAAGTTGCTGCTATAGGGTTTCGCTTTCTGACATGTGTCCAAAGCACGCTGCTTGTACAAGAGTGTTACTAAAGCCAACATGAAGGATTTTGTTCCCAGACATCATTTCAAATCCAGGCAAACTTAGAATTTAAACACTGGCACAACGAAGGCTGCTTAACATCCTTTATGTTTTGTCTGTGCTGCAGAGATGGAAAAGTTTAATATTTTAAGAGAAAATTATAAAGAAAAGGTACACTCTTCCTGTATAAAGCATTTGCCTCACAAAATGTTATACATTGGGAGCCTTCTAATGATATAGAGAATGCTGAGGATTAGGATGTGAATCACAAGATATTTAGGTTCTGCAATCCATTTCAAAGGAGAAGAGTCCAATATAAATCCTGTGGATTTCATCATCTGCTGCCAGCCAACATTTTTATTCATGAAATATTAGTGCAGTAACAGGTAGATGTGTTGAGCCAGATCCACAATCAGTGTAAATCAATACATTTCTACTAAACCACTGAGAAATTACTCCCATTTGCAGCATCTGGGAAACTAATGCTCTGTCTCTAGACATTAATGTGGTTGGCAATGGAAAACTTTTTAAATACCACTGATAAATTTTCCACTGCTCTTAATAAAGAGCTACTTGAGTTGTGATGACTCTCTAACACAGATTATATTTGAAGACATAATCAAAGCACACAGGCTTACATGCATTTTAGTGAGTTTGTGTTTTATTTTGCCTGGCGTGAATTAGCCAGATGAAAGGGCTACAGAGCAGAGGCATGCCAGCATGGAAGGAACCTGGAGGAGTGATTCTTAGCACTAGCAAATTTAGTACATCCTCTGCAGGTCACATCACAAAAAGCAGGTGCAGCCACACAGCTGCAGAGTCCTCTTCCCATAGTCATGATGAAGTTATTTCTGCCTTGGAGGTCTTTGTGTGATTTAAGAGCTGCAGTGGTAACATGTAGTTGCTATGCCAAGACAGGATTTCCACTGTTAAAACAGAGAGAAACAGGGTATTCCAGCATGCGTTCTGGGTGTTGGGTCTGCTAGGGTATCTTCTTTGTAGATAACACTATCTGAGATGGCAAATGTAATATTATTTTAATAATCTTAAATAAGGGGGAAAAATGTGCAAACAGATAGAGCTCCATAGCAGATGCGTATCTCTGTAATTGATATATTTGAAACGCTACCACCAGCAACCAGCAGCTTAAGTTTCTGCTGTTGCTTGTTCTGTAGTGTTTGCCAAGCTTATAACTATTTCAGACCTTGGTCATCTCCTTCTGAAAAATTTACCCTCCAAACAAATAAAGCTGATCCTGGCCAAAGTGAGTCAAAAAAACCTACCCCCCTCTAGGTTCAGTGCTTGCCAAACTGGCAGGCTGTGAAAAGAAATCTCTCAATTTATACTAGAACCAAGTGCACGCCAGTTACATTTTATATGTAGGCAATATACATTTGTTTATTTGTTGAACTCACCAAATCACAGAATCATAGAATGGTTTGGGTTGGAAGTGACCTTAAAGACCATCTACTTCCAACCCACCTGCCGTGGGCAGGGGCATCATTCTCTAGACCAGGTTGCTCAAATCCCCATTCAACCTGTCCTTGAACACTTCAGGGATGGAGCATCCACAGCTTCTTTGGACAACCTGTGCCAGAATCTCATCACTCTCGTAGTGAAGAATTCCTTCCTAATATCTATTCTAAACCTACAGTCTTTCAGTTTTTAGCCATTACTCATTGTCTTAATGCTACATGCCCCTATAAAAAGTCTCCCTCCAGACCTCTTGTAGGCTACTTTAGCTAGAAGCTGGAAGGCTGCAGGATACAGCTGGCCTTCTGGGCTGCAAGCACATGTTGCCAGCTCATGTTGAATTTCTTGTCAACCAACACCTCCAAGGCCTTCTCTCAAAGCTACTCTCAGTCCATTATCCACTCAGCCTCTATTTGTGGCTGGGATTGCCCTGACTCGAGCACAACCTTACACTTGGCCTTGTTAAGCTTCATGAGGTTTTCACGGGATCACCTCTCAAGGCTGCAGCCAATCACTTATGTTTTCACCTCTCAGCGTTTCACAAATCAGTTCTTTTCAGTTGAGGGGGTGGCACAGAATCTTAGAAACTATTATTAATAAGTCCTTTAAAAACAGCCCAAAGCACATACCCTTTTCTTCTTTCTTTATTATAAATTACTTTACTGTTAACTGGCCCATAATTCAAGAAAATTTTAATATTAATTTGATTGAAGTTTTCTTGCAGGATTAATTTAGAGTCCTAGCAAATCAATAGAAATCAGATCACAGCTGACTCTTGTGCAGAGTACAATGAAATACAAAGCCAACTCTCAAAAAGCTGTCAATACAGCCTCCAGGCTGAACACTTGAAATTTCTTTGCTGTTAAAAATATTTACATGTTACTTACATGGGCCTTGCAGTATTCCACAGAATTGTCTGATGAAAGAAGAGATTTAGAATTTAAGTACAAAACCAAGGAGGTGTATGAGGGTGTTGGTTTAGGGGAGAGAGAAAAGCATTCCCCAGGTCAGAGACAGTCATGTGGCCAGGAAACCCTCCCTAAACAAACAAGACAATTCATTGTTATGTTTCATGGGTCTAGGAATAAACAACTGACAATATGAAATTTCCCACAGCTTTTACTAATCCTCATGCAACTAGCTGAATATTTTTAGCCAAAAATAGTGTTCCCATTTTGACTGTGGGAAAGACTCATGACAAAGCACATCATCTTGAAAACTAATGCAATACATATTCAGAGTGACTGAAAGTTTGACTCAATTCACAGTATTACTTTATTCAGTCCCTCACATCTCACCTGTTCTCTATACACAGCTTTTGTTGTACTATTCAACAGAATAGTGACATTACAGCTGAATAATAACACAAATCTAAACTTCACTCTCTCAGGGAGTAGTATGGGTAACCACGTGTGAGAACACCCTGATGTTGGACTTAATGTCTCTGTAAATCCTTGTCCTAGTTATGGCTGGGATAGAGTTGAGCAAGTATCTGCTTGGTGCTTATTTGCCAGCTGAGCTTAAACAATGACAGTCCTTCAGTTCTGATTTTCATCAGAAATATGTGGATTATGACTTTATACATTTCTGTTATCAAAGTGTTACAGAGGAGGACAGAAGTTAAGTTTACAAAGAGGTCATGTGGATATCATAACAGTGCCCAAGAAGACATTCACATTCCTGAAAGTCACATCAAGTGTTCAGAAAGCTGGGCCCTAAATGTCAAGCCTTTCAAAACAGGAGAAGAGCTGTTAAAATTATTTTCTATCTTCCCCTTGTTCTATTGAGGTCTTTGGAGACAAAAGTCGAAGATTAGACTGTTTGCTTTGCTTTTGCTTGTTATTTGACCTAAAAGGACAAATAATTTCAAACACTTCTTTTGTTGTCTGCAAAAGACAAGCACAATGTATATGCCCCTCCAGTGAAGCATGACAAAAATCCTCTCCTGGTGTAATTAGCCTGCTATCAGTTTTCATGCATCATGGTGACATATCCTTGGCTTTCTTATAATGATATCTTTCTCTTAAGTAATTTTATCTGTATCATCATGTCTAAATTAAGGTGCTCCATATCCTTAAAATTGTCTAGTAAAAACATGTGAAAATTTATACAAACAACATTTAATTAAATTTAGAGGGATTCAGAGTAGCAACCACTTGTTCATTGTTCAGATATGATCTAAGGCAAAATCATTAATTTTTTACATAATTTATCAAGGAAGGTCTATAAACAGAGATGGTACTAAAGTTCTCCAACACAATTCTTCTAAGGACTATTTCAGCTGTTCAGTTTTACTGCTTTGTTATAGATGACACTATCTTTTCATTCAAGAAATGAATAAATTATTTTGTCCTACCACAACTCCTTCACCTTTTCTTACCCTCCTTCCATTTTAAAGCATACATTTTGATCAAAACATCTGTTAAGCTACTCTTCTTTGATTTTCCTAGAACTGAAAGGTGAAAATGAGCTGGTGTCTTGCATACATTACCTGGGAATCATACTTCCCTCATTGCTGTTTTCCCTTATCTCCCTTTTTGTCTTTTCCATCTCACCTGACTTTGGAGGACTACAACCTATGGGGTCTGTATCTGAGATCATTCTCTTGGTTTCCTTTAGGCTGTGGTGACTACATTCAGTGGAGGCTCAGCACAGTCCATTTTATCCTAATGTGAAGCTTGACGCAGAGGAGGAAGACTGTTCTGTGAAGCACTTGCTTGACTCTGTTGACTCTGAAAGAAGTTTACATAAGTAGCTCAGGTGAAGACTTTTCCACTGTAGATGCCTAGAATGAAGATTCCTGGTAGGGCAATGTGCTGGGGTTGCAGTGCCTAATTAAGTGATAAACACAGAAGTTTATCACTGAGGTACCTGAACATGCAACCCCTCTCTGCCCATGACAGCGTAGGCTTTAATTAGGTAATAATTAAAACTATGTGACTTCCACACTGAACTGTCCAAGGCTTCTTTGATAACTATGCCCAAGGTAAACCTGATCTTTCTTTGGTACCTTCAAAACCTCACTTTCTTGCTTCATTGGATTTCCTCAATGGCAGATAATTAGCTGAGTTGTATTCTAGAATTTGCAAGCTTTTCACAGTCTATGAGGAATAATTCAGCTTCTATACCCTACCAAAAAAGAAGTCTGATTCATTCAGTCATTCTATACTTACTGCTGACTTCAAAGAAAGTTCTTCAGGCCAGTGCCTTGTAAACAACTGTAGCTTCTTTAAAAAAAAAGGAACAATATAAACATGCAATATTGCTCCATTAAATTGTCTATTTACAAAAAGACAGTTATTCTGAAAGTAATTGAGGAAATTGAGAGGAGAACAGGCTGAATGGGAGCTGTTCTCATTAAGACAGCTCTTGTGTAACCCTGTTATATTCTTACCTGTCACTCTAACTCATTTCATTCATCTATTCATATCAGATTCCCTTTATATTTTATTTTGGTTTTCCCTCACCATATTTGGAGTAGGATCACCCAGTTTTCTTTGCAAATGTCTGTTTATTTTAGGTCATATGTAAGCAGCTGTAGTGCAAGGTTCTATTAGCAGCAGAATTTCTAACTGATCCTTTTCTGGCATTCACAAAGTAGGTAGAGTAGGGTAAGAGGGCATAATCATGTGTGCAATAATTTAATCATCTGCAATTAGAACAACTCTTGGCATGCTTTAAGTCACTTGTGAGACCATCTCATCAGCAAAATCAAGGTCACAGAGAATCTCAGTCCTTCAGCACAGACCATATTAATATCATTGGTTTTGAATTGGTACAGCTCAATCACATAACAACACAGATCAGAGAAATAAGTACTTTTCAGTTATCTTCAAGATATTACAAAGATCCTGATGACCAGTGTTAATCTGTTGGTGTTATCACTGTAAATTTGACTACATTTGTGAATGTGTCTCAGGAAAAAAAACACAAGTATTTATTTTCCTAACAAGATCATACAACAATGACTTTTATAACTATGCATATCACTTAAAATATATTTTTAAAGTAATTTTAAGATGGAGTGGTCTTCTTAGGAGAAATGTTCACAAACTAAATCTGAAAGCTGACATAATAGTTCAGAACATTAGTGAATCGGTAAAGACATGCTGTACACCCACTAACTTCAAGTCTCCATCTCACTGCCACCAGCTAATAAAAATCTTGCAATGTCTTGTACTTCTGAATCTTTATAGCCCTAGGTGTTAGGAGAAATGTAGGAAAGAAGCAAAATTCTGCTCCTCCCACTACCCCCAGTTTCATTCTTCAGAAATCTTAACAAGCATCTGTTGATTTTAGGGCATTCATTTTGGATAGACATTTGGTCTAATTGAGTATAATAAAATGAAGATGTTAAGAAATAAAAGAACCAAATAGGCTTCAAGGTAAGGACAGGCAAGTGACATCCTGACAAGTGATCCACCAGATAGATGAGCCAAAATGCCCCTGATATCAGCCAGCTGGAGCCTTTGTTGTACTCACATATCATATAGTGACAGGCACTGGCTTTGGGCGATATAATGTCAGCCTCTCACAGCTGGAATTTTTTGTAAAGCTGACATAAGAAGTTTTTTTCAAAATTTTGGAATGGATTATTTCCCCCACTCCCCTCTCCCCTCCCATACTTGACAAAAAAGGATACATTATTGTCACTGACAATTAGAAGAGCCAATTAATTATGATTATTCATGTAACAACTAAGTGTAAAAGCAAGTAAGATGCTACATATTTTGCTGAAGATAATATCATTGGAACAATTGGATGAATACCAGTTTTCAGTTTTGCTTTTGTAAAATACCATATTTTTGTACAACACCCTAACACTTTTTTTTTTGAAGAAAACTTTCTGGAGGAGAGACACTGACACCAACAGGCAGGGTTTTCCTGTCTTTCATGACTAAATCAACCAAAGGGGTGTAGAACTTCCCTGTTCTAACACTGACATGCCATGCTGGGAAGAACCACGTCCTGGAAGCAGAACATGATGGTCAGCACTTCCAAGGCAATGCCTAGGATGTTGGTTGTTGCCCTCCAAAAATGCAGTAAGCTCCTAATGCTCAGTTAGGAAACTGGTGTGAAGAAAGGGAATTTTTTTCTCCAGGCATGGAGAAACTGACAATTTTTTCCCCAGTGCCATGGAGAAGTCAATTCCTCACAAAGGTTTGCTTTGCAGTTTTGCATCCCTCCTCCTGACCCTGTCTTTAGCCAGCTTCTTCAGCCATCAGTAAGGAGAAATGTCAGGACCAGCAAGACCAAGTGACTTCTCTAAATCCTGTAGATGGAACTGCCGTGTGATAGGGGCAACCAAGCACAAGCAAAAGATGATGGGAAGGAACCAGTCGCTCTCTACTGTGGGAGCAGCAGCCCATTAATAACAGCCCCTGCTTTGTCTACTCTGCACTTGAATGAAGAGTGCACAGAAAACATCCTGCTGGCTTAAGTGTTCCCTTGAACCTTGGAGATGCATATGAGACCAACAGGGAGAGCTGTTTTACATTCTGCTGCTCTCTAAGGAGATCCAGTAACAGGAAAGGGTAGTTAACTACTGAGACTGCTTTAAATATAAAGTGCAGGAAGTTCCCCAAATCTTGCTGCTGTGGATGCATATTCTTCTACATATAACATTTCATTATATTGCTTATGTTCAGTGACTTCAGTGTTGTTGTGTAATGAGTAACAGCTCCTCTAATCCCAAAGGTCTGGCAAAATTAAGTTGTAATTTTGTCCTGGTGTCTCGGGCTAACATGGCTTGGCGAAATTACTGACTCCTCACTACTTGTCTCACTGTACCTTGTAGGGAAAGGGGTTAAAGTAGTTCAATATATCTTCATAGTATTCACAAAGGAGCTGCTAAAAAACAGGAGGAGAAATAAAGGGAATCAGAATAAGCTTTCTGGTACAGATAGTCATGAATATTTCCACATCTCCTCCTCCTCTCAGAAAATGCAGGGAAGGGAAGCCCCTCCACTGCTACATTAATCAAGAGCAGAGGTCATGACAATGTGGAATTGACATAATAGGCATGTTTAAGTGTCTTGATTTGTCTTAGTCCAGCCATGAGATCAATACATAAAGTGAAAAATGAGCACACAAACCCAAGACTGTCAGTAGAAATACACCAGCCCTGTGGCACATTACCACTTTCAACACAAAATGATTTAATATTTCTCTACAGTATCCTGTCTTTGTTTACCTTACAGCAAATACTTGAGTGAGGAAAGGAGAGTTTGTATGAAAATCATTCATAGAGAAACACAAGCCTGGGATTCCCAGTCCCTTTTGCTGTGCTCACCTGCTAGTCACTTTCAGGGATTCCAGCCTCTCCTTCTGGGAACTTATTATCTCTTCCTTTTGAACCTTTATGAGGGAATTGCTACTTGTAAATAGAAGGGAAATTATAACAATTCAGATTAAATATACTCATTTTGAACTAAGGTAAGATAATACTGAACCTACTTATTTTACTCTGCCAATTACATCTCTCTGGACTCCCAAATAACTGCTGCAGTGTTACAGAATTTATCTCCTTGGTTTTTCCTTTTCTTTCTAGCACATATTGCTGATTTAGCATAACTAAGAATGAAGTGATACTGCTTACATTATTGTGGAGAATTTTATATCATAGCTGTAATATGGTGTAAACAATGAAAAGTCAACAAAAGTATTTTTAATCATACCATTTAAATGTTATTAAAGAAGACAAAAAAACCCTGCAAAAGGCTACTAAACAGACTTCCAGAGTATTTTATGTATCATTCACTACCACCACCTCTCGCAAAAAAAATCTGCTACTCCTAAAATATTGACATACAGCACACAAATATTTTCTTTCACATTATTCATAAGCTGTTTGCTGAATGGGAGCATTCAGCTTCTCATCTATGAATAAGGAACTTAGTCAAGAGTTATCTTACTCAGTACTGATTTCAGAAAGAAAACAACCATAAAATTAAATTAAACATAATTTCCTTGACTAATTTGAACCATTAGATGGAAAATGTTAGAATAAACTCAATAAGAGCAATTTCATAATATTGTTTCCTTGTGTTCCAATGCATGGGTTTACATTATTGATGTTTGGAACTAATTCATAATTTGCATTTCATGCATGACATCCTCATCAAGAATGACTGTGATGGTTTATTTTCAGGGATGCACTACATTAGTGTAAAGAAAAATAGCAAGAGTCTATTTGCTGTGGCTTTGTGTACCCGCTGATCTATGCAGGCTACATTTTTGCAGTAAATTTCTTGTGCCTGCATTGCAATTTGGTTGGCTCAGAAAAAGACAGAAAGCTCAGGTGGTTTATCTAAGGACACCATGATAATGAGTTTTTACTGAGCTCAGAAATTTTGCTGTTGCATATAGTGATAGCAGTGGCAGCAATGTGTTCAAGGTTTATATCATAATGAGTGTCTTTAAACACCTTGGTTGTCTTCCAATCATGTTGTCATAACAATATTCCTAGTTTCTTTTGGGAAGTTTAACAATATTACTATATAGAATCTTTAACTGATTTTTCTCAATACAAAAATGCATCTTATCAGGCCAAATGTCTGAATACCCAAAAGTCAATGTTTATAAATGTCTTAAGCTCTGAACAAACCAATTTCTTTAGAGAATGAAAAAAGTTATTAAGAGCAGATGTGAAATTAGTGTGATATTTCCTCTTTTCTTATCTTTGCTACCTAATAATCCCTACAAAGACAAATTGCCTTTGCAGATTATTTTATTTGAGCTCTAAACCTTCCATTGGAAGCTGAGTTTTGGTTACAAAGGAATTACAGTTTCTCTTTTGCTGACTGATTTCTCAGGTAATATGTGAAAGAATTTCACTATTTTTCCTGATCCTGATAATGGATCCTTTCTATCACCTCTCTAGATCTTTCATTAATTTTTCTCCTCACTATACATTTGAAATATCTTAATCTATATATTTGAAATACCACAGCAAACGTCATTAAATTTTCATTGTTCTCTCTTTTGCACTACTAATGAAGAAGTTAGTAGATAGGTCTAATCCCCAGAGATCCTGCTGAACAGCTCCTTCTTATGTAATGTATTTCTGTTTGCCATCGTCCTATGTCCACCATCAAACAGACTTTTTTTCAACTTAAAATGGCATGTCAAGCATTTGCAATCAATGGAGACACAGAATCTTTGTATTTGATTCGTAAAAGTCTGTTGAGTTTTCACTGAGAACATGGTCTTAGGCCACCATTGCTTTTTTGGTAGAAGTGTTGATCTGAACAAAAACCAAACTGCACACAGTGCTGTGGGCAGAGCTTGCTCCTTCCTTGTCATCCTGTCACAAACACAGTGAGGGAGAAACACCAGAAACAAGGAGGTGGCAGATTGCAGGTTTGTCCTGCCATCTTCTTAGCAACATGGCTGCCCTCTAATTTCTCATCTGGATCTTTCTGGCCCATTTCCTGGCACATTTTTTGAACTAGACAATTTTTGTGTTACTTCTTCATTCACATCCTAGCTGTCCTTCTATGACTGTTTAAGGATTAACCCAGCAATGAGGCACCTTTTCTGTACTTAAACTCCACAGAAGATAAGTGGTTTCTTGTACCATCTTCATAGTCTCTTCCTAGTTTAACCCAAAGCCTGCCACATCTTGAAGAGCATAAAAAATAGTCACTTCTGGATTCCACCTTCTGGGTGCAGGGTCCCCAAGGGCATGGCTGGGTGGATATATTCCCCTTTGACTTGCATACTGAATGGTGGCCAAACGGTTGGAATGGTGGCCAAACATTTTGATCCTAAACTGTAAACAAGATTGCTTTTGCCACTCAAACACAGAAACTAGTTCAAGCATGAATAAAAGACCAAGTACAACTGTACCAAGGACAACTGCCTGAACAACAGGGGTGAGAACGTCCAGGCTTTCAGCTAGTGTTTTACAATGAAAATCTTCAATCCAGGCCTCAGCTCTCCAAGGAGACAAAAAACAGTGATGGAAACAGATCCATTACATAAGAATGTTCATTAGTGTTTTCCACTTTGTCTTATGGCCTTCAGTTCATGTTTTCATAGACAAGACTAGGAATTATCATGCATATTGCTACAGGCTAAAACTCCAGGACCTTTTTATTTATCATAATAGGTTTATTTTCTGGTTTTAAATGACCTTTAAGCTAGAGTCCTGAAAGTTGTTCTTCCTTATTTTAGTAGTCTTTTGGTATATCTTTCATGACATACTGTTCTTCAATGGTGTGTCATGAAAGCCACATCGGTTTTGCACCATTAAAAAAAAAAAAAACAACAAAAAAACCCCAACCAGTCAAACAGACTAATAAACATGCCTTGAACAGATTAGATAGAAGTTGGAAAATGTTGTAGTCTACAGGGTCTGCATCCATAATTATTTTTGATCCAGCAAAGTTTATTAGCAATAGTTTACTGCAGATCCTAGCAGACTCAAGCTAAATCCATGGTGTGGAAAATCCATTCAGGTGTCAGAACTGTTGATATAAGAGTTTCAAAGAAAACCTTTTACTTTTAGTGTTCAGGTGCCCATGACTCCATCAGGTCTTCTAGAACCCAGGTAACATACAGAAACACCTGAATTGTGATTTGTGGAAACTCCTCTTGTCCATCAGAAGATGGACCATGAGTAGTTCTTATATTTCTGCACTGTGCAGCCCAGTGTTGCTGTTCTGGAATGTTGTGAAGAGAGAGAGGGTTTGTGCAGCAGAGGGCGTGTGCTTGGTCTATACCAGACACATAAAAAAAATAGCAGCTAAGCATCTTCCAGGTTATTTTGTACTGCAGGCAGTAAATATAATTATGTTCCTATGTTGCAAAGTCCCAGGGTTTCTTGGGCTCGCATGGATCTAGCACAGGTTTCTCTGTTCTGGTGCACTCATTAAACTACAGTTCAAGGACCTGTCTGAAAGGAAACACGGAGCTGACTTTTTTTTGTATTGTAGTGGCCACAGGTCTAAATATTTCTCTTGGTCTGATTATTTTTTAAAAGGTTACCTCAGAATCCAAATATTTAATAAAACAAATATTTACTGAAAATAGGACATCCACATTTTACAGTATTGTGTATCTTTCACAATTTATGTAGTTCCATCATGAAGATGTTTCTAATATATTGCACACTTCCTTGACCCCACAATCATCTTTAGTGAAGATCATCTTCCCACATTCTCCAATATTATTATAATCTAATGTAAAACTTTTTTCAGGTAAAATAAGTATTCTATAACAGCTAAAACCTAAAAAGAATCATCAATAGAATTAAAATCTGCATTTAAATGCTTTTTCTATTTTTTCTCTTTTTTTTAACTTACAAGTAATCAAATGTAGAAATTGCTTTATCAATAAAATGGAGATGTATTAAATTCCTCTTGTGAATCAAAATAGAGTAAGAAGAAAAATAAAAGTGTACAAAAGAATAAGACATTTGGCCTTTTTCAAAAAACCAAAAGGTACGAACTTTCTACAAAATTAAAGAGAGACAAAGTTGACAAAACATTTTTTTCTACCTAATCTGGACTCCAAATGGAGAAACTGTGGCCACCCTAATCTTCTGAAACAAAAAGTATGCAAAATAGGATTTATGATTTCTCTGGTATCAATGATCCTCAGAGTAAACTTATTTAATTATGACAAAAATAATGGAAAAGATATTGCATCTGTTGCTGCAGAACCAGCACCCATCTCTAACTACTGGAGAAACAGATTATCCCACATGTGCCTACAGATGGGTGTCTTGCACTCTTATCTGAAGGACAGGTAGCACTGCCAGGCATTAGATGAAATGTACTTGTGGTTAGAGCTGAGGAGAAAATTCCCAAGTAATTGTTATAAAATAGGCAGGAAAGCTGACTGTAGGAAAATTCCCACAGACTTCAGTGATTTAACTCTCACTGTACTATTCTTTCTTATACAGCCTTATTTTCTATCCTTTTAATATGGTGCAATTCACTTTTAATTAGAGGGTAGCTGACACAGAATCATTACAAGTAGAATGAATGTTACATTCTAGTTCTTCATCTGCTTCACAATGCCTGGTGTTAATTAGAAGAGATTTAAAGGATGAAAATGCTTGTGGGGAATGTTACCCATGTCTGGACTTCTTGTATAATTTCAAAATGGAGAAGATTTTTAAAAACTGGGTGTAACTTGTCCACATAAACTCAAATTTGTTAGGTGAGCATAAGTCTGACTATCCTGATTGCACTGTTATTGCACTCCTAGTTAGAGGAGACTGAAAAACAAAGGTAGAGAGGGGCCACCGTACCCAGACACAACTTACTTTTAATGTGTTTTGGATAGTCTCCCCTCTGCTTCCCCATCTAAGCAAAAGAGGTACTACTCCTAGTAACCATGTACAGGTTAGTACATCTACACAGCGTGACCCTGTGCATCACAGAAACTCCTGAACCAGCATTACCCAGATCAGACAAAAGCCCAGCTCGGTGTACTAGAAGTGTATCAGCTTAATACAAAGTTGGCAGAACAAGACCATAAAATTTTCTTCCTTCAGGCCCCTTTGAAATTACCAGCCTTTATTTAGTTGCCCACAAATTTTGCAGTCTAGAAATGTCCTTGATTTTTTGGGTTCTGTTTGTTGTATAACTTAAGTGACTTTACTATATTTCCTAGATGTGGAGAAGGAGGAGGGAGTGACCATCTTTTTACACATTGATGTCCATACCCATCTGCAAAAATTCACCTGTTGCCAGGTGAATACATGATATCTCTGTGTACCCCTGTGTCCAAGATTGCCATCAGGAAATAATACAGAACACACTGGATTACCAGCAGCCTATTGGAATAAAGGAAATGTTGACCGTGCAGAGAAATGTGTTGCATTTGCAGCCATATATATGGAAATAAAACCCAATTAAGGCTTTGTTTGTTAGATGTTTCCTTGTGCCTTTAGTGGACATAATTTTGTTTGAATGTTGGACATAAAAGTAAAATAAAAATAAAATAGCCTGTCTTGAAACGAAAAGGTCATGTGGTTTCATAAGAGGTAATAAGAGCAATTAGCCTTTTACTGAATTTATATGTTCTGCTTAAATATTTGTAGTCCAAGCAATTAAAGACAGTTTTACAGCAACCAGCTTTAGATGTTAATAAGTCTAACTATATTTTACACAATTGTGGAGTTAATGTAGGAGTACTAACTGAGGATAGATAGCAACTTCAATGCAAACAAAACAAGGCTGTTTTTAACATGATTTTTAGTTATGTGTGAAAATCTTGAGATGTTCACATGAAATTAATGTGTAGGCTCTTGTTGATAAGAATTGGTTCTGACATCACACGTTATAAGAGTACAACTGATCTTGAAATGCTAAATTTGGTATTACCTATATTGTTTTGATCAGCTTCAGATACTAACATAGTTATAGTCAGCCCAACATGTAAATGAGAGAAAAGCAGAATCTTAGTGTCTAAAGATAGGTACAAAAAATATAAGAAAAAATTAATTATCCTTAATTCTCAGACCTGGAGGGTAACTTGGTCTGAAGTCTTTGTCTATATGGGAGTTGAGCAAGTGGATTGTTCATTCATTATTTTCCTTTCTTCTTATGGTTATGGGCATGAGAAATGAACACATAATAAATACCATGTGAACATCACTCTTTGCTTTGAATTAATAATATCTGTTTAATGTAAAAATAATGTAATAAAACATAATTATATCTGTTTAAATCAAGTTTAATTCTCATGCATGTTAGACCCCAATCTTTGCCACAAGTTGGAGCTCCATGACAGATCTCACATATATGAGCATGATCTGTCCCAAACCCCCATAATTATGATCAAAATGTATAATAAATGAAATAAATATTATCAAAGTGAAATTCAGTTAGATTATATCCTCAGCTTACTCATTAATTAACTGATAGATTTGGTGTTGTAATGAACTAGACATAGGAATCATTACAGCTTAAAAAGATCGATTTTTTTCTCATTTTTACTAAAGATTGCAAGAAGAAAGCACAGAAAAATATTTAAGTTTATATGTGTTTCCACTCTCTTAAATTAGAAACATTTTAAATTCAAGAAAAAATGTGAAACAGAAATTAAAAATCTGAAATCTTAAAAGCAGGGCAACGGGAATAAATATAAATGTTCCACAGGATCTTTTTTTAAACTTTAGAAGTAGCATGACTTTTATTTTAGGAAAATTTAGTCATTTTTAATGATAATAGGACCAGTTTAAAAGTTTAAGTAACACACTGCACTTCTTAATTGTTTGAGGTTTTATTCTTTTTTTTTTCATTTTGACTGAATATAAAGAAATATAAAAGCTGTATTTTAGCCTCTGTTCTTTCTATAAAGTACTAGGCTTATTTTCCAAAGACTGTCTTTTTTTCTCCCCACCTCGAAAATGTATGTGCTTATTCCAGTTTTCATTTTGATGAAGTAGAAAATGTACATTGTTCAAATTTTAATTCTTGCATGGCAGAACACCTTAGTCCATCTAAGACAGAGGGAATATATTACAGCTAAGGAATCTCTGTATACAATTAATAGAAAGTTTTACATAAATAGATTCTGGGTAGATATGCATTTATACTTTAAATAAAGTTTTCTAGATTTTGAAATTAAATGAGTCATGGACATCCCTCCTGTTCCCTAAAAGATTGCATTATGTTATCAACGGGGTTTCAATTTTATGCAATGCAGTTGCATTTTGCCTTTCATCCAGTTGTCATAGCTGCACTGTAAAATTGTGCCATATTCAATCTTTTTGAAGTTACATACTCTCAAAGAGGTTGGGTTTTTTGGGGTTTTTTTTGGGGTTTTTGAGGGGGGGGGTTGTGGTTTAGAGAAATCTTATTTTTATAGAATAAGAATTTTTGCGGTATGGGGGACAAATTGCCTCTACTTGATATGTGCATGGTAATCATCCATTGTCCAGACCTACATGCACAATAATAAATAGTGGCCCCAGAAAATTATCTTTTTCATAGAAGACATTCAAAGACACTGCTATGTTTAGAAACCATGTCTCATGTCTAGAAATATATGTAAGCAGTCTGTGAGCTGCTGGATTTTGATATTTCTGCAGCATGTTTCTTCAGGTTTCCAGGGACTTGCAGTGCCTCCTTGCTGCTTTAGCAACCCCCACTGCTAACTTTCCCTCTATATATCTTTTCATAGAGCATATGGTAGGTGGCATTACTCAGCTAACAGATGTGTCTTTATGATGCTTGCAATTTGTCCCGTGCATGCAGGGGCACTTGTGGTATATAAACAGAGATTGGTAACACTTGATAAGGTCATTATACTGGCTGGTTTTGTTCTGTGTGTCAGCAGTCTCCAGGACTAGAACTCAGACCCATATATCTAACAAAGACCTCATTTTTATATCTTGCTTATTGTAGATGGGCTGTTAAGATTATTTGATTTATTAGCTTTTTATGGGCCCTCTGCTATGCTAGTATGATGGGTACCTTGCCAGTCCCTTTCATTAATATCCCATAATAAAGTATTTATGATACCACCATGGACTCGTGGAGACATATTTTACATCTCTGTGTAGTATGTTAAAAAGCTGCATAGACGTGAGTTTTGTGTCAGGGGGCAGTAAAAAGGGCTGGATCAAGTCATAACAGTGTTGACAGTGATAGTAAGAATAAAGGTCCGCTTTAAAACTCAAGAAAAGCACATTGGTCTTCCTTTGCCACCAAATATAGTAAATTTTGTGTCCATGAAGAACATTTAAAATGAAAAAGTAGATACCTCAAGATACACAGGATGAATGCAGCCCCTTTAAGGTATTATTTTTATGCTCTTGTCAGCTGTGGGTTTGAGGGGGCTCCTGCTGACACAACTTGATTAGTCCCAGCAGACTCAGTGCTCTTTCCTGCAAGCGGCATGAAAGCAAATAAGGAAAGTCAGATCTGAGGTCTGAAAAATCTTATTTATGTGCTTTAAATACAAAGGCATGAAACATGCACTAGGTGAAATCTGTGTTCTTTGTGAGTGTGCTGAGATGAGCTATTTTAATATATTCCGTGAGAATAATAAGGAAGTTCTTTAACAAGGATAAAAATGCTACTGGACAACACTGTGCCAGATTTTGGTCCGCTTCACATCTGAAATCATTGGAGTGGGTGAAGAAAAATCTATGGTACAATGGGGCTTTGTTCTTCAAACATTCTAATAATTGCTTAAAAATTACTGTCAGAGTTGTGATTCAGTATAGCAACTTGTATGCACGTGTGGTGATTTTGGTTTTTTCCCAGGATAGGTGTCCACAACTTCTGTGGGCAACCTGTTTCATTGCCCAATCACCCTCACAGTGAAGAGGGTTCCCATCTAGGTTCCAAGACTTCCAGCTGTATCCTTTCTCCATGGACAGTTATCTCCCTTTAAAAAGCCCACCATCTTTCTGCAATCTGTTGGCCCTTTCCTTAACTACAAAGTAAACAGAAACCTTTGCCTATTGCACATTTGGCAAACAAACATTAAAAAAACCAACAAGCAAACAATAATAAGACACCTATAATTTCTTTCATACGTTTTCAATATCTAAATATCTCTTCAGTCATATACTGGAGATACAAGTAAACCTTAGATTTTGATTAAAAATCCACTTTAGTATGACCAGGAACATGCACAAGCAACTTGAGATATCTACTGGAATAAGAAATTAAGACTGAAGAAATAAAAAACCTGACACCTGTAAGAATAAAACCCATTACTGTAAACAATAGAAGAAATTTTGCATCATTTTGGTAGACTAGAATTGAGCAGTGAACATAGAAAGATAACTTTTAAGAAAAGAATCTAATAGCAGATAGAGTGTTGATTAGAGGATTGTAAATAAAGAGTATTATATGGTAAACTATTTAAATTTGGCACTCTGGTGCAGATTTTGTTTCTCAGTCTTCTTAAATAGCATCAAATGTCAATGAGTAATTCAATCTATAAAGCCAGGTTAAAAAAATACTCAAAATTTATTATATGCACAGTTATGTTGTTTGATTTAGCTCGCTTTCTGAGAAACAAGGGTCTTTATGTTTGACAGTAGACTCCACTGATTTTAAACCAATATCCAGTCTCAAAAAAAATTTGACAAACATCAGATACATACTCTGGTGTAATGTTTTATCGCAGTCAGATCCAGTGAGACTATGCAGTACCAAGTAATATCACCTCCGTCTGTCCTTCCAGCTGTCCCTGTGGTTCCAGGAAACTTCCAGTTCACTGTACAGCCACCCAGATTAAGGAACAGGAAAGATATCATTCAGGGTGGTTGGTCACTGGAATAGGCTCCCCAGGGAAGTGATCAGGAAACCAAGCCTGTCAGAATTCAAGGAGCATTTGGGCGATGCTTTTAGTCATATAGTTTAGTGTAGGGCAGTCCTGTAAGGAGCAGGGTGTCGGACTCAATTATTACAGGTCCCTTTCAACTTGAGATAGTCTGTGGTTCTATCATTGTCTAGAAAATGCTTTTCAGCCTTGTGGTTATTTTGCCTTCTACAGATAAGTTTGGATGTGTTTGAACTGAGAAGTCTCACATATTCAGGGTGAAAGCTCTTTGTAAAGATACGGTATAGCAGAAAAGTGGATGTGCATCCTTCTAATTCCTTTTTACAGGAAAAAAAGCACATCCAGCTGCACTGTCAAGGCACAGAGCCTCTCTTGTTGGTAGGAATATTTGAACTCTTATCTGAGGAGGTAACTTTGGAAACATTACTACCTCTTTCTCTGGTTTCTTGGAAGGTTAGGTTCTAGGCAGTGTTCAGGTTTCCCGGCCTGTTGGCCTGAGAAACCTTTGGGCCAGGCAGGAAACACCCAGGATTCCATGACTGTTAAACTGTTTGGGTCTGAGGCTGTATGTTGGGATTTATGTGCCTTTGTGCATCCGCAGTGTGATTATTTATAGGCATGCAACCTGGTAAACCAAAATAGTTGCCTTTTTTATTAGTATCTAAAAAAATTTACTGAATGACAGTACTCATCAAATGCAGTCACCTACCAGGTTCTCAAAACATTATTCACTCCATATAAACACAGATTCTGAGCAAGCTGAAGGGGCCTGAAGTCCATGTGATTAAAAATGTGTTGGCTCTGGACAAGGATCTGCCACTTTTGTATTCTCCTTCATATAAAAGTAGACTCACCATCCCTGGATGTGTTCAAAATTGTGCAGAAGTGATACAGAGGATCATGGCTTAATGGTGGACCCAGCAGAGGTAGGTTAATAGTTGGACTTGATAATCTTCGAGGTATTTTCCAACCTTAATGATTCACTTTTCAGAGAAATTGTTTTTGTGAGTGTGTAATCTGATTTACATAACTTGTTAATGATATAAAGTGGTCAAACCTGGATCACACTTTAAAAAGCATTTCTAAAGGGTACTTTTCAAAAAAGTCAGATCTTCCAGCTTATTTTCAGCTTGCCATTGAAATACTACCATTTTTCCATTTGCTGTGCCAAATTTACAGTAGTCTCCCCTGTGCCTAGTTTTGTAATGCTGAAGTGGTGAGACCAATAGACCTCTGAATCAACTAAGCACTCAGGTCTCAAAGTAAAAGTAACCCTGTAAGTTGTACTTTTGTCAGGAATCTCATCACCTCATGTCCCAGGTGAGGGATTCTGGTCTCTAGAGAGCAGATAGTTTCATTTACGTTAGGAGGGGAACACAGTGATAAGGTTCAGGCATCATTATTACCATACCACAGTAGAATATAAACACGACTGTAAATAGAGAGACTTGGCATTGGAGTGAAGCAAAGACTAGAGTTTTTAAAATGGTTCTGTTTCTCAATTCAGGGTTTGGTCATTAAGCAAATTAATAAAATACCTACTCATTATTAATATAATTTTATAGGATTTTATATCTTAGTGTGATGAAGAAATTAACTAAAATTAAGTAACTTAGGAGACATTCCAACCTTAGCAACTATAACACACTGGGTTTTACTTAAAGGGATAGAGAGAGGCTGTAACTGGTAAATAGTGCTAAACACTAAAACAGCATGAAATATTAGGCTGTATATTTCAAAGGCTTTACACTAATATAGTAAATTGTAAAGATTAATTTTAAGCCAGTATGAGTAACTGCATTTCTCCTTTATTCCTTGTGGTATACTAAATATTGAGCTTTCAATAGATGCAATGATAGCACAATATTCTATGACTTTCTGTGTTTATATAGAGGACAACAAATAAAAACTATCTATCTAGTATGCTTAGTACATTAATCTATAGTTATCATAGAGTAAAGTCAGAGTGAATAAAGGACAACACTTTCCTAATGCTATGCTTATCAGAGCTGGATTTACTGTGATCTCCACAAAGAACTTGGAGTACTCTTCAAATTTATGTACCACCGTCTTTGCCATTTAACGATGAGGGTATTGCAGTCCCTCATAAGAAAATGTTCTAAATATTGCAAAATTCCTATGGTTTAATCTCACATGTTGCTCAACTACATAATGAAGGCCTATAGTATTTGATTGAAATCATACAGTTTGAATTAACATGATTCAAAACATAAACATTGATAGTAAAACTACCTTAACTTAATATGAGTGCATACATATTAATATGTAACTACTGCCCAGCCATCATTTTCTTAGGAAAAATTTGCATTCAAATATCAAGCAAGTGATGAGACACCAGCCCTGAGAATATCTCGGAGTCTGGGTGTCTCTGTGTGTTGGGATGACCCCAAGATTGTAAAAGTCCTTGTTTCCCAGACCATGCAGCCAAAGGAGTCTGAAATGCATAAAATAAGCTTCTCAAGGTTGTTTATTTTTCCTTATCTATAACATTCTTTCTCTGACCTGCTGAGGTCTGTCCAGCAGGTTGGCCATGGCATTCTAAGTGCCATCTCGGGTGGTGTTTATATTTTATACTAGAAATTACATGTATTATATTTACAATATTGTGCCAATACCTATCATCTGTGTTAGACAGTGTGTCTCTACCTTAAACCAATAGAAAAGTGTCACCATCACACCAAGACATGGAGGACAAGAAGAAGGAGAAGAAGGTCAGGACATGCCCAAATCCCTCCATCTTGTCCCCTGAACCTCATTCTAAAAAAGCCCCAAAATTCCACTTTTTCACCCTGTGTTAATTCAACTACTACACTACTCAAACCCTTGTGGCTTGCAATTCCTCATACAAAGTTGGCAGTTTTTTCCACAGACTAAAATCGAAGCCACAGGTGTTTTTGACTTCGTGCCAAGGTCTCCGAGCCCCCTGCCAGGGTCTCGAGGCAGCCAGGGCAGCCAGAGGGATGTCCGGGACTCCGACAGGAATATAACATAAGTTTTCACAAAGATTGTGCTACACTAGCTCTGAATTGCAAACAGACTTTTCCCTGTGGAAGTCCTCTTTTAGACATACTGCTTCAGCAGAAGAGAGCTACTTTGCCTTTCAGGTTAAGAAATTGTGTATCTAAGAAAAATATTTTCCCCAAGAAACATTAAAATTATGTTAGACCGGGAAAGTTCCAGAATATCTTTGATAATTATTTTATGCAAATACTCTCTTGTTTCAGCCTATAGACTTATGCAATTAATTCAGATTTTTTTTATGTACAGCAATTTTGTAATAAACTCCCCTTTCTTCAACGTTGGTTGAAGTGGAGAGATTCTATTGTCAGTTCCTGAAAAGATGAAGAAACAACCATAGCAGAGGGGAGAAAAGCAATATGCGAAAATTTGTTCCAGGTATTCTGGCCATTAATAATTAAAAGTCCTTGCAATGATCTGAGCAGGATTACTAATACAGGTTTTGAAAAATAATCTGTTGTGTTACTTTGCTTCTAACCATCTCTGGGCCCCGGTGAACTGCTGACAGTGTTTGGTGCTTAGGCTGTTCAGACACAGTTATGAAGTGCATGTTTCCTTTGGCCCTGAGTCCAAGGAAATGTAGAAGTCTTGTGTTATCCTGTTTTTGTAAAGGAAATATTTATATCTTGGGAAAGAAAGATGGCTTGATTTGAAGTACCACTCAACAGATCCTATAACTTGATGGAAATTGTATAGCTCTGTGTTAAAGTGATTTTTAAAACAAGTAAAAGCATGGTTATAGCACAATTACAGCCAAGTCTGCCTGTATTCTGATTCTGAAAACTGGGTAAAGCAATTGTCACCTAAGAATAGTGTGAATGTAGCTTTTTTGATACTCACATCCAGAGTGATTTTCTGTATTTTGAAAGACAGTCTTTTTACAGTATTCACAAACACTTCTGTACTGTGACTTCTCCTCTTTTTTTCTAGAATAATGCAAATATCCTTTTCATTTGTTCTCTGTTTTAGTCATGGAGACTTTTACACCAGTTCTCACTGAATTATGAAAGTATGCACCCTTTTCCCTTGTATTCTATGAGGATAGAAAATTATTACTGTGGTGTCTATTTTTTTCCCTAGACTTCCAGATAGACTGCCTCATATTTCACATGTGTGCACTTATCTCCTTTCTTCTGGCCTCAATTAGATAATTTAACTATACATGCTCAACATTTTAGCAACCTCGTACCTTTATGCCTTCTCTCTCTGTTTCATGGAGCAACGGAGATCTTTGGAACATGGTCATGTTCGTAGCTGAGCTTCTATTCCATCAATACAAAACTTTGCTAAGACCATATTGGTAAGGTCTCTTCCCTGACTTTTAGGCTGGGTGTCACTAGTCCTCATTTTTGTAAAAAAGATTTAACAGTACTCTTTGTATAATATATGTATGTGGCTTCACTTTTTTCCCTGAAACATTACGTATGTAATTTGGTGGCTGAAATTGGAACACCACATGTTCCTGCAATCTGTCCATCTCTGACAGCTTCGTTTCTTTATTCAGTAGCTGCTCTGGTGCTGATGGAGGTGTCAGAAGAAATTGTCTATCATTTGTGTGGGTTTCTCACTTGTATGAATCAGTTTTATCACAGCTCCAGAGCATCCCCAGAGACAGTTCTAACTGCTTTGTTTTTAATTACAAAGTCACTCTTTGTGTTCCTCCATACAGACAGCCATGTAGTCAATCATAAAATCACCTTGTTCAAAATCTAGAATACAAATATTAAAATGTATCCATCTTTCCTTTGAAGCGATATGTGAAATTTTCAGAAGGGTCTCAGTAGCATTGATCCCATTTATGGTTCATCTATTTCTAAGGTATCATGAGTGTTCCAGACGCACAGTTCGTGTTTTAGCACATCTTGTCACAAAGCATATCCTCTTCCCAAAGTGAAGGTTAAGAGATTTAAAGCACAATTGTGGCTTACCTGAAAGCCAAGGTTAAAGATATATATTTTTTTTCAATTGAATTTTAATTGCATGTCAAATAGAAACAAATTCTAGGTATTTCCATGGGAATACAAAGGAGTCTGAGAAACTGAATTAAAGCTCTGAAGGAAATATAAAGCCTAGTCAAGGTATCTTAATGTTATATCTTTTGTTGTATCCTTTTTGCTGATTTTGTTTGGTTTTGGTTTTAAATTAGATATTTAAGAACTGAGATGAAACACTCAAGATATTTTAGCTTATTTTGATATTTGCAGTTAGCCAGTACATGGGTCTTTCAAAATTTTTTAACACCAAGGAGTAATTAGGCAATGTAGTCAGATATTTCTTGGATACAGACATGTATATTTACAAAGAATACACACACAATTCTATTTTCTTAAATACCATTACAGTTAAATCGCTATTTCTTTGCAGAACATTTCAAGTTTTATTCTACATAGAATTCTACCACTCCTTAATGCGTGATCCTTATTCCTGCTTGCTGTCTTTTGGATGGTTTTTTTTTTTTTTTCTCTGTTTTTGAAAGTTTTTGAATGTTTCTGAAATACACTTCCATCAAGTGATACCCAGTAAATTTCTACTACCCATTTCCCCTTTAGTCTTCCACTTGATCTATGTTTTGGGTGGAGGATTCTGTTGTTTCAGGTAAAAGGACATACATCTTTTATGCTTCAGCTTAAACCTACTGTGAATGATAGGCTTGTCCCAGCATGAACACATTGTCTTCTAACTTCTATTACACTTATTTCATCATTTCAGTCTTTTTAATAATTAAGTAGTTCCAATCTGCTTGACATTTTAACTGGAGGCAATAATCAGACTATAATATTCAGGTTTTAAATGCCTACTTTACTCTGCTTTTATAACATTGGAAAAATATCAGTAGTAAATGTGATATGCAATATGGTATGGAGAGGCATAGGTCATACTGCATCTAAAACTTTGATAGCTACATTTCATCCAACTTTATAGTGACTCAGTGAGCAAGATGTTCTTTATTGACTGCCTGCAGCCCCTCTGTAGAAAGAGTGAAAATAAACTTTTGCTTTTGAAGGTGCTTAATCTAATGCCTAAAACTAGGCATAATGTGAAACCAGGTAATTTAGATTTTATCCTATGTATGCCCTCCTCATGTCCTGGAATGGGTCGAGAAGCAAACTTTCCAAATCATTGTGTTTAAGGGTCATCTTGACAGGAGTCAGTTAATTTGCACTGAAGTATTATTTCTTTAGCATAGGCGATGTGTGAAATTTATGCTCAAATAACTGCAACACCAAAAATGTTTTAATATCTTCCAGCACACTCCCTCTTAAGCCCTCAAAAAATGTTCCTTAATTAGTCCAGCTGCAAATGATATCAGCATAATGATTCGGATCACATCATTCACATGTAGTCTATATATACTTCTCTAAAACTTTCTTGGCTTTTATAATTCCATAATGTTTCAGTAGGAAAAATAACACAGAAACAAGTTTACATAGGACAAAAGTTATGTATATACAAATGCTCACGATAATCTTTTATCCGTGGCTCCTACTATAAGAAAGTTTTCTGCTTTGGTTCTTATTGTCACGGACAGCTATTCATACTTTTCAATACTTGGCACTTATGCTGTATATCAAGGCTCATGACTGAGAGGTATAAATTGTAACGTCATTTATAGGAGTGACAGCAATATAATAATAATAATAATGATGATAATAATAATGATAATAATAATAACAACAACAACAACAACTGTCATTAACTGTTATTCCTGGCTCGCACCACTACAAAGATCTGGCTGATTCATTCTTCTTCACCTCATTCTTGCCCTTTTATTGTCCTCCTCCACCTTTTAAACTCTAGCCAACAACTCCACTAATACAGCAACAAATTTACTGGCAAGGTCTGCAACAGTTGAGTCCATCCCAGTTGATCTGTGCCAGTCAGCCAGCTGGTGAGCTGGAAATTATCTAAGAACTGGCTACAATGCCATTTTATGGGCCAAAAGAAGACTCTGCAGTATTTGCCTTAAAGAGATGTTTTTCCTTTGCTATGACATTGTTTTCTCATCATGGTTATTGGCATAAAAATGTTAATATGGAGGACAGCAAAGAGAAATATTAGCAAATGTACTAACCCATTTAGGCAACTGCACTTGGAGAGTAGGAAAGTATTTCCTAAAAGTCAATGAAGAATTCTGGAAAATACAAAATTGAAAATAAATGTAGGCAGTTAAGCATTACACTCATTGTCATAGTTTATGTCATACTGATGGCATTATTCAATTTAAATTAATTGCATGGGAAAATAATAAGTCTTGGTGCTATTGCATATTTCAAGCTTTACTATGTATACATTCTTTTCTTTAGTTATCTCCCACTCTTGCTTAAGACCTCTTGTTTTCCTACTATTCTGCTACATTTATTCTAGTACATATTTAGGAATATATGAAGTTACAAGGAAATCTTGTTTAATTCAGGTGTTCTTTGCCAACCCTGGAAGTATTTGCCTCTCCTCAGATCTGTTGGCATAAAGTTCTAGTAACATAAAAATTAAGTTTTTAGCATTTTAGTTACCTCACTGCTTCAATCCATATTGTTCCAATACAGTGAGTGATGCCTATATTAATAAATTATGAAGTCATTTGAACCTGGTCTCTTCCAGCAAGGTTGTTGCCCAGACATTAAGTTAAGGTCATCAGTCTCTCTTCCACTTTAATAAATGTTTAATTTTAATCTATATAGTGTGGAATAGCTCTAACAGTGTTGCATTCCTTGATGATTATTCAGGAGAAATTTGAAATCAAGCTTTTAAGTCCAATTAGTGTTTAATGATAAAGTAGGTAGGTTAATATGATATTGAAAGAAAGCCTTTATAAAGGATGAGGAGGAAGAAGAAAGTTATGCCTGACCCAAACTACTAACATTAAATTTTAACTGCACAGCTTTATATAACATACTCCAGCAAGTCCTTGATTTCATCACCAGCCTCTTCAAGGAATTTTTATCTTTACAAAGAGAACACACTGAGAAAATTAGGTCGATGTTTAGAATGAGGTAGGTTATGCCCCCTTGTTAAGAGAGGTAACACAGGTCTAAATAAAAATGGTTTAAAAAAACCCATAGAACAAACAATCAAGAAAACTTCTGTGGTTTAAAGTCACCAAAGTCACCACCATGTAAATGCAGTTCCAAAAGACTCTGACACTTCTATAAAACATCCCAAATCTCCCTAGTTCTCGAAGTCTAGTTATATGCTAATGAGGAACATGAAAGTGTTTTAAATCTTGGTGATTTTCATAGAGGATAGGTACTTCCAACCCAGCTGATGTTTCTACAGGTAGTATGCCAAATATGTTAAAATTTAACAAGGAAAGTGTGTCCTGTACAAAATGTTATGTAAGTGATGGAGCAATGCAGTTGCCACGAAAACATGGTTGCAAATCACCAAGTCTCTGTGGGAGCTCTGAGTGTGTTCCTCAGGCATAGGCTGAGCCCTCTGTCTTAGGACTACTGGTATGTAACTTGTTTGCTCAGTGCATAATTGCCTTTACAAGCTACTTACAAGTTCGGTGCAGTAATGAATTTTCCTTGATAAATGAGTGAAGTAATTTGTATCTACCACAGTCCCAGTATGATAATCAATAAATTGACTTTCACCTTGGTATTACATTTGGTGTTTAAACAACAACTAAATTTTCTAAGCTCCGGAGAACAGAAAATCCACACTTCTGACCATGAGGACTACTACTGTTACTGTAGTCCCTATCAAACCATGAGATTCTATCTAAAAGAAAAAAAATGTGGTTTTGTTTCATCTCTAACCAACATATGAAAAAGAGGAAACTGTAGCATTTCTTAACATCAGGGATGTTGTAAAATATTGCATCTGCAGCCCAAGTGCCAGCACTTTGTCCTGGGATTTCTGACAAAACAGGAGGCTGTTCAGTTGTAATTAACATTTCTCATCCCAGTATCATTGTTGATGAGTCCCCACACAGTTTCAAGTACAGCTGCCTGCCACAGTAGGTCATTATGAACACAGGACTTCTGCTGACTCTTCCCTTCTTGACATGGGCAACTTCTCACTTCAAAAGAATCACAGTTTCCTTCTTGCCAGACTTTGTGAGGTAGCCGTACGTATCATGCCTTATTTGAAGATCTGCATATTGGTTTTGGCTTGATCTGTTTGAACTTTTTTGCTTTTAGGAAGTCTTTCATCTTTTGTTTGGATCTGCTGAAATTCATGTCTTACTGGAGTGGTGCCATCTTGAGCTAGATGTTCACCCCTTGTTAAATTATTTGTCTGTTCAGTTTGGTGTTCAGATTAGCCATATCAGATCCTGATGTATTTCAGCCTGGCTCTTCTGGAATTCCTTGGCATTGCTTCTCTGCAGTCTCTTGGAAGCTTTGCTAGAACTACATGGAAGGCTAAGCAATTACAAATTATGTAGTCATGTGAGCAACTGTTCTCGAGGATACGTTATATAAATGGTCAGCAGGAGACACAGTAGTAATCAGCTGGGATGAGAAAATTGCTTACCAAAACAGACACTTGTTATTTTCCCCTAAAACTGCTAATAGAGAAATCAAAAGCACCCATTTTTAAATGAAATGAGCAGTTTTTACTATGTTCTGTGTATACTTTATTATTCAACTTCTTGCTTCTGCTGGAGTTATTACTTACTGATTTATCTAGCCAGGGACCAGAGTCTGTGCTTCGGCAACAACCCTGTTTCAAACAACTTATGATCCAAGCATAGATGAGAGAAAACAACACCATACAGAGGGAGTTTAGGGAATCAGGGAGACAAATTTGGGGCAGTTTTACCAATCACCCTTCTAACAGCATAGCACTCTACACATGGGAATGTTTTCTTATTGTATTTTAGAAAAAGAGAAAACTTAAATTATGAATTTCAGCAAATTTGACTGATTAGCAGGGGTAGATGACCTTTCAGTAGTGAAGGAGACAGAAGCAGTAATGTAGGTGGAGCTAGGTCACATGTTCTCTTTAAAGCAGAGACAAATTATTCCATTTTTTGCTGCAGGACAAACCAGGAAGCCATGAAGGCAGGAAAATGAAGGGGTGACCTTACTAGTGACCTAGAAAAATGATCTTTGCATCACTTTTCTGAATGGAATGGAAAATGATCTGTTATGGTCAGAGAAGGTTCCTATATTTCTGTCTGGCAGCAACATTCTCCTTCTTTATTAGAAAATGGTACACCCAACAATAACAAAAAAATACAGAATTGGCAATAGATGAATAGCAGCACAAGCTGCAAAGTGACACTTTGACAAACATTGTTCCAGCGAACAATCCTGAGAAAACAGAGAAGTGATCATTTCTTAAATGTATTGGGGGAAGGGGGAAGGGAACTCTGACATTAAGAAAAAGGACAAAAGCTAATAAGGAAACTTCGACTCTAGATGACAGAAATCCAGAATCTATTCTCATATAGCTTAAACAATTGTGCTCTAATTTAACATAATTGGCAATAAAATGTAGTCCAGTTAGGCCACTTCAGTTTTAAACAGGACCAGGGCTTTAAGTGTAGATATGTGAATTGTTGCCTTAAACTGTAATGAATTCTACTGAAGGATCAATAATGTTTGAGAAAAACAACCTTAAGGTGCAATAATATGTATTAAATATTTATTTTTGCTCAAGCAATATGTATGTCTCTAAAATACCCCGAACACAAAGGAAGAAAAAAGGGTATGTCACAGATCTGACACCAAAGAGAACTTGATAACTGATTATATTTTAGTATTATTAACTTCTCATGTTTTGGAATTGTTAGTGAAGTTCATCAGTCCTAGGGGGTCTTTGGAATCTTTTAATATGCAGATGATGAGACCAGCACTTAATAAGGATCTCATTCAAAACAATTAAATGCCATTATTAAAAAGCAACTCAGTGTCCCTGAATTCTGAATATTTTTGTAAAACAGTATTTCCATCATTTTCTGATTCAAAGATAAAAGGAAAAACAGAAAAAAACTCAGCATCCACTGTACATCCAAAGAAAGACCACTGGAATAACTTAAAAATAGATATTGTGGATCATTCTGTGGTGCTGGAACAGATATACAGAGCAAAAAGTCTTCTGACAGTCTCAGAACAATGTCTGGGAGGCAAGGTTTATATGGGACTTGAAAAATCTTTCCAGGAACATACATGCTTTCGATGTCATTAGTGAAAATTAAGGACTTAAAAATCTCAGTGGATCTCAGTTCTGCAATAAAGCCCATATGCAAGGCCCTGATGTCATCAGTGAGTGACTTGGAGAACCATGCCCAGACTCCACGGGTCTCCTGGAAAATTTTTATACTCACACAAAAGTTATTTCAAGAATGACTGATGCCACTCAACAGTCAAGAGACTAAGCAGATTTTTTTGGTCTGCTATCATTTTGATTGAAATAACTCAGCTCTGCTGAGAGCAATAAAAATAAATCAGACATATTTATGAGGTAAGGACTCTACAGTGTCTGCGGTCATTAAAATCTTTCATTTTTCTTGTTTGATTCAAAGTACCTGTCATTCTACCTTGAAGCTCCAGCTGCTTCATGAAGCACCCACTAGTCTCAGAGAGAAGATTCTTTTCATGAAGAGCAATAAAAAAATTTGTCATTTTATATCTGGGGTGACTGTTTTTGATGGGATAAATTCTTGTTTAGAGCTCTGAATTCTTTCAAACATTATCAGGTTTTTTGTTGTCAAAAAAAAAAAAAAAAGAAGCATTAAATCTTACTTTTAAGAGGATGTTTTCATTAAACACATATTTTAAAGCAGGTTAAAGCCTGAACTAACTCCCAGCATCTGAATAAGAACATGTAATCGTCTGAGGCATCTTCCTCTGAGGTCAGAAATTTTTTCAAGTCTTTCAGAGATTCTCACACTGAAAGAAAAAAAAAATCTTAGGCTTGTTCTGTGCTTCATCCTTTCCTATGGACATAAATGAAAGTGACATAACGTGCTGTATTGCTTGAGTTTGCAAATATATACTTTCTCCTAAGGTGAAAATATACAGAAACCCTGAGATGAATATTTTGTGCCACTATCCCCTGAAGTAATAAGAAGCTCTTTTCCAAGCAATACTTGTGAGGAGTAACATGTCAGGGACATTCTCTATGTCAGCAAAGGACTGAATCAAAATTAATTTCCTCCTTTGATAGTTTTTCCAAGCTATTCCAGAAGATGGCACATCCTTAAAGCTCCCTTGGTAGCTTTCCATCATAGATGAGGATATTGTACATGTTCTTGATTTCATAAAATTTAAATATTGTTCAAATGAGTCAAAACACAGCCTTTATATTACTGTAGCCTCCTATATTATTTGAACTGAAAAATATACAAAAACCAAATATTTAAGAGCTGGGTTCAGATGCACATCATATGGGCCCTAGGGGAGGCCTATGGCCAAGTGCTATACAGACTGGATACCAGGCAGTGCTTGTCAAGTACAGGACAGAAGGATGTTCCCTTGCCCTGTTTTAGTTGACAGCATAGACATAGCCTTACACTCATAGACTAGCATTGCAAGTGCCAGGGGGTGATTAAAACACCCAGCTGTCCAGGATCTCCACAAAAGGAGGAGGCAGCCTCAAAACACCTCCTCTCACCCACCAAAATCATTATGAAAGTATTCTTCAGAGGAAGCTGTGAAACGAAAGTATCTTTCCCCATCTTTACCAACATGAAACAAATGTTTTGGAGTTGTTTTGCACACATTTAAGACACACAAAACAAATCAGTGTATTTATCCTCCAGAGTTTGTTTTGTGTCTGTCAAATGTAACACATTTTTAATGCACAATTAAAAGTTTTGATAAAAAATAGAAAAATATAGTGTCACATCATCAAAACCTTTCACTGTGCAGTTTATTCCAACTTAATTTGAAATAGAATTTGTGCTAAATTCAGTGAAATCATTAGTGAAACTAACTAATTAAAATTTTTAAGCTTCCTTTCTATCCAATGTAAAAAAAATCCATGTGCAAAACGAACTGTTACATGACTATTTCCCTTTTAAACTTTTTGCATTAAAAATCAAGAGAAGGGAAAAAATATAATTTTAATATCTGTTATATCTTTATTGGAAAGGCAACATGTTTCATAAGAAGTAGGATGCTTAGTTTGATCTGATGCATGAGCGGACAGACTTGCTGAGCCCTCCCTGGGCTCGTGAGGAATTCTCTGTTGGGATGACGAAAGAGTGTGGCCTTCTTATGGACAAAAGCAAGTAATTTTCTCCAGTCACTAGGGAAACGAGATTAAGGAGACATGACATTTTGTCTATTTAGTCTCCCTCCTGAGAAGGCTGTTTTGGGAAAAGGGCCTTCACACACCATTTTGCTGGTGTGTGCCCTCAAGGCATTGTTGAATCAGATAAGCAAAACTTTTAGTAACATGTTGACAACAGGAGAGTCAAGTCCTTATTCCTCTTTGGTAATCACAAAGATCCTGCATTTCCATAACATCTGTTACAGGCACCCATTGCAGTGTACAGTCTCCTCATTATGCCCCATTAATCCTCTTTTTGTGCAGAATAAATTGAGGCCCAGAAAGGGTTTTAGCTTTAAATCATGCACCCAGTTCACATCACACACAAATCATCCAGAACTGATGAATGCCGGTTTCTATACATGGGGGAGAGGGGGAGCCGGAGTAGGGTGTTGTGAACAGAACTGGAAGAAATTTGTTTCTTTTCAAATAATTAAAAGTCTAAAATTGATTGTAGATCAAAAAGTGATTGTGGATCACTTTTTTTTTTTTTTACATAAAATATATTCAGAATTATACAGGAAAGGCAAAGGTTCTTGCATTAGAGGCACAGCAGAAAAGTGTTTAGCCCTGTAAAACATTGTTTAATGGGAAGGAGCCCTGTTGCTCTTCCTCAGATTTACTGATTACTTGTTATTTCTAATTATTTCAGAAATCACATTCTTAAGGATATTCAATCATTCATGAGAAATAGATTCCAAACATAAATACAGGTCCCTCTCTGAAATATTCATTTATAACTGGAGAGGGAAAGAGCAGTTCTGCTGAGTGGGGGGAAAAGGGAAATTAGTCATACTTAATCTTAAAAATAAAGGTAGAGTTTTCTTTGGTTCCTTATCGTGGCAATGATCACTGTTCTAGAAAGGCTACAAAGCCAGAGGTTGCCTCTAGGAGAAACGAAGACAAAAGATTCCACATGTGATTTTGAAGCAGACCGTACAAGATTGTTTTTTACTATTCCACTATCTTGCTTCATCGCTGTAAACAATTTTCCAAGACTGAATTCAAATATTACAAGTTCAGAAACAGATAACATACAAGATGAGATTAATGAGATCCACCTAATTGAGGGAGATAACACACTGAATAGCTAAGTATTTTATGGTAGTGCTGATAAACACGATCAATAGTACAGGCAGAAAAGTGGAAAACTGGTATCATCATCATTTATCTGCCATGTAATGTAAGTAACTGTCATCATATTATATCTTCAGAAAGGCAATATTAATCCATTCCCTACACCAAAATCCAGAAAATTCACTTTACTGTAAAGTACAAATAGTCTCTGTTTACTCACAGAAGTGCTTTACTAAATCTTAAATATCCAGAAGTGGCAGAAACAAATGCAGTTAAAATAAAGACGTAAAGAGAGCAACAGCAAGGGTAAACACAAAGCACTTACAATAATTAAAGAGCGCGAACAGTAGAAAATTCAATGGATTGAAGCAAGCAAGCACTGTAGCAAATAAATAAATAATTAGTGGACAAAGGAAGAATAATAATAGTTTCTCAAAGAGAATAAGCAATAGGCAGAGGAGAAAGAAATAATTTATCCTTTTAACCATTATAGTGGGAAATTGGAGCTGATGGGCTAAAAAGAATAGCATTAGACATCAAATAAGCACTCTGGATTCATTTAAAGAATGGAGGTGGGGATTTACTTAAATCAGGGATCAAAATCAGAGGGATAATAGACAGGGAATCGGAAAATACAGATAATGTTTGAACTTTTAACTAGATCAGAATGGTGATCTGTAGGCTACCTATAGAAGACATAACAGAAAATATTTTCAATAGCAGTTTCAGTAAACCGATAACAGAGAGGTACTAAGATCTGGAAACTAAAAGCACATTCTTTTGTGAACACATCGAAGACCTCTGCTCAGCACGTGCTTGTCAACTAAACAAATGGTATGATTGTGGAGAACAATATAACGATATTTTAACACAGTCATGTAAAGTCAAGAGCATGCCCCCCCACTGGCACATTTTATTCAGTAGATTAGGGCATCCTTGTATCTCATGGAGGTGTATCCCAATGGACTAGTTTGGCAAAAAAAATGCAATGCTACTGCTCTATCACTTGTTATTAAAATTACATCAAAGGCCAAATCCTTATTCAGTGGAGCATTGTACTGACCAGCTGTTGTGTTGACTGGTTCAATTCCATAGCCAGGTCCTTCTTAGATAACCTTATCCATGTCTACTGTAGCACTCGTTACAAAAAGCAGTGAATTTCCTTTTCTAATCCTTTAATACTAGCTGGACCTTTTATCAGAAGAGAAAATTTGTGACTTGACTAAGGATTGAGAAAGCTGATCTTGAGGCTAGAGCAATGTAGTTTCTGATAATATTCATCCTTGAGTGCTTTCATCTCCTGTGGTTCAGCCCAAAGCATCACCTTTTCACTATTGTTTTGCTTTAGTGCAGCTTTGTGTCACTTGTCAAAATGCAGCTACATTACATATTTTGTTTTGCAATACTGACTGTTTGATTTCACACTTATTATCTCTCATTCATGCATGCCAGTAATACCTTGCATTTGTGTAGCTGCTGTCACAACCTGTTCACATTTTATCCACCATCAGAGCTTGTTTCACAGCTGTAGGGTTGTCCTTGTTGGCTAGAGCTAAATACATGGGAGATGGATGAGCTGTTCACCTTCTCAGATGCTCTTTTGCTGGAAGCCTTAGAATGAGTAGCATACGTAACTTGTCTCCCAGATTGCTTTCGGCACATGGGCTATGGGGATCACTGCCAATCTGTTTAGTCAGTTAAAGAAGTTTCTGTAATACCAGTCTGTGCAGACTTGATCATATATTTTCCTGCCTTTCTCACCTGGTCTAGTTCATGCAGTTCTTTAAATACTATCCTTAACTTCCATTTTAAGAGCAGCCACTTTATGCAAGAAGAGCGTGGAAGTTGTTGCTATTGTTTGTAACATACTTCTCTCCTGATCTAGCTTCTGAAGTCTTCAAATTAATTTTCCTAATCCCTTACTTCTCTGGTGATGGCCTTAAAGGCACAGTACTGATGTGTCTATTACAAAATAAAACCTTTTGCTATACACTGGTTATTGTACTCTGTTACATAAGCCACAAATTGCATTTTTGCTTCAGCTGAGATGCAAAAAAATGGCATAAAGTCACATAAACCACAGAATGGTTGAGGGTGGAAGGGAGGTCATCTGGTCCAACCTTCTGCTCAAGCAAGACCACCCAGGGCCTTTTGTGCAGGTTTGTCTCTGGACAACTTTTGAATATCTCCAAGAACGGAGACTCCATAGCCTCTCTAGGCAACTTGTGGCAAGGCTTGCTTATCTCACAGTGAAAAAGTGTTTCCTTGTGTTCAGTTACTTTTCCTGTTTTCTCAATATGGAAATGAGTTCAATTGGACACTTCTGAATATGATTTCTTAGATATTTTTATTATTATTCTGTTTCCTTTCTCTTCTTTTCCCCTTTATTGATATACAAGTGTACCTTGAAAAAATCCTTTGAATAGAACAGTAATCATAGCACTACCAATAAATATTGAAACACATAATGACTGACTCTGAAATTACTTGTTTAATGGTTTGATTAGATGATTTATTTAAGTTCAAGTGAAGAAGAGCTGAAAGCTTGATATTAAAAAATGGACTCATTATTACAAAAGAAGAGTCTTATAATTCAGGTTTGTCAATTTAGATTTATAATTGGCAGACAAAGTTCAATGCAAATAGACATAGTTTAATAGACAGAAAAAAGAAACCAGAAAAGAATGTTTCAGAGTAAAATGTTAATGTGGGAATTGTTTCTGGTAAAACTGAGAAGAGAGAGAGAAATCTTTTATTCTTTTATGCAAAAGAAGAAAATAATCTGTGTGGGCTGTTAGAAACCAAAAAAAAAAAAAAAAAAAAAAAGTAGATAAGGTATTCTCCTGTTAGTAACTGAAGAATTGATTTGCACAAATTAAAAAAAAAAACAATAACAAAAACCCAAAGATGATCAACCTATCATAGTTTAGCCAAACCTAATAAAAATAATTTTGAAAGGAGCTGTCAGAATATTTGTTTACTATTTTCTTCCTGTTGTCACTAATTTTGCTTAAATAGGGAAGTTAGAGGGCCAAGCTATGAAGGAAACGGCAGTACATAGCAAAGTGGCATTTATGGACATTTACACCCTTGATCACTGCTGATATCACCAGTGGAAACCATTTCCTCCCTTTAGATTTACTCAGGTTATTTATTTTTACTCTAAATCTGTTTCCATTATAGGTTTGTATGTCTTTGATCTGCAGCCTTTGATTACTTTTTTTCTCTGAGAGATGAATGGTTTGCAGAATAACTGGGGTTTGGAGTAGAGGGAAGGGGTCTAATTTTTACGGTACTTGTACACCATAAACAAGTCTCCTGTCACGTCTTTTTTTTGGTGACAAACCACACAGAATGCCACTTATCCCATGACAGGATATTTTACCAGGCCCCTGGTCCCATTTTTGACTTTCTCACAACTTTTGCAAATGTCTTGGCAGTGTTGACAAGTGTACATCCCTGTGCATACTTACCCAAAACACTTTATAAAAAATGTGTCATTACTAGTGCGGTAAGCCTACACCCAAAATTTGTATAAAATATTAGCTTGCAGATATTAGAATGACAAAGCCTCTTCTGGTGGACTTTAATCTCTAAATGCCCCTTAGGCCGAAGTGTGAAAGAACACCTGAACTACTCAGAAAATAAGTAGTATTTACTATGCAAAAAAAGCAAAATGGAGAATCTCCCCACATAACTGCCAAAGTTTATGAAACTGAGATGTATAAAGAAAATGTTATCTCTCTAAAATGATGTTTTCATCCCATCCAAGTAGCAAATAAACAGTTCCAATGGGAAGGTTACTAAAAGGACAGCAATAGAAGTTTAACTAAAATCTGTCAGAATCTGTAGCACTGCTTTAACCAGTTAAAATATGAAAAAAAATAATTTGAACCACTTAGTATCAGCTCCTGCAAAGAGTGTAACTAAAATACCCACTTAGGTAAGGAGAAATGGATCCTCCAAATCACCAGTCTGTGATAAAAAAAAACCAAAAAAAACCCAAAAAAAAAACCAAAAAAAAAAAAAAAAAAAAAAAAAAAACCAGCAAAATGAAAAGAGAATAGAAAACTACAAATCTGTGAGGGAACATGATATTGTGATTTTTTTGCATTTTTCAAGAATTCTCTTGCTCATAAACCCAGTACCTGGCTTATCCATTTGTACTGATAAGATTTCTCTGTCTTGGTAAGACAATTGCCTGTTTCTATACAGTCTTTACAAGCTTTTTTCTCTTCTCAGTATATACTTTCCTGTATCCATCTATTTTGGGAATATGTTTAAGTTATAGGCACATGGCATAATTTTCAACTGTGGTAATATAATGTGTTTTACTGCCACCCTTAAGGGCTTCTTCATTGTATGAGACCATTGAAGAAAGATGGCACCTCCAAAAGACACATTCAAGATCTGATTTTCCTTCTGGAGATGTAGTTCCAGGCATTATTTACAGGGAAGCTTACAATGGCTCACCTTTAAACAATGGACCCTGTTAAGTTCTCAAAGGTTTTCAGGAAAAACTCTTACTAAGGCTTGAGCGTTCATATTTGCTTCTTTTCTTTGTTGTATTTCTGTGCAACAAAAGAGGATGTAGGTCGAGGGTGTTTTGTAGCTAACACAGACTTAATCATGGCAATTAAACTCACAGTCATTGTTATAAATATTCAACTACTTCTCCAAGTTTTATTGCTGGCTTTCTGGTTTCTAACCTGGTTTGCTTAAGTTCAGTGCTGTTAGAATATGTGCCTTATAAGAAAAGCTTACACTGATCAGTAACACACATTAATCAGAAATTCTAGTTTCATTGACTCTGCATACAATTTTAATCAATATGTATTTAAGTTTTATACTTCGTGCTGCATCCATGTTCTGTTAAACGTTAATTTATGGAAAAGATTTTACAGAAGACAAGCATGAAATTGAAAAGTGTAAAATGAGCTAAGGTTGCTACTTCATCACTTTAAATAATACCACAGCCCTCCAATTATCCAATAGGAGAGAAATAATAAAGGCTGTATATAATGTTGTAATAGATTTCACGCAGATAGAGCAGCATTTTGCTTCAAAGAATAAATCATTTCATGTTCTTCATGGCCACCAAAACAAAACTTGTGCTAATTCAGTAAGGTTTATCACAAACCAAAATGGTTTGAATGGTATATATTACTTGTTTCATTAAAATCTGATTATATTATAGTGTAGAAATCTAATTTCTCTAAGTACTTCATTATTCCTTATTTCATCTGCCAAGTGCAAGTGTGATCTTATTGTGAGAGTGAATTAAGCCAAGGCAGAATAACCAGATTGATATCCTGAACAAAAGTCACACTACGGTGAAAGTTTAATTCTTAAGAAATGTACAGATGGCTGTGTTAAATGATCCACAACAAGTGTACATTTTCTACGGGTCACATGGTTCCATTATAAATAAAAACTATTTATGTGAAATTACAAACCTGATCTATCTCCTCAAGAACAATTTTGTACTGAAGTAACAGTGATGAATTTATGAGATCTTTTTACCCTTTGACACATAAGCAGATAAGAGTACAGCTGCTCTGTTAGCATTTTAGTGCACTTTAAGTTTGCTGTTGAATTAAAAATATGTTTCTTATTACAAGTAATATTTTTTTTCTTTGATCACAAGGCTCTAGTCCTTTTATTAAAATACCCATTCTCACTGAAATGTACATATCATATCCACTGCTGGTCCTTAAACGGAAAAAAAAAGTCCAAGAAAAGGGGAATTGAAATTGCTACACAGCTACAACACATTATAATTAGTATTTTCCATTATACTACTTATTTTTGCTCCCCTAAGTCTTTTACCTCATTTGGATCATAGGGACTGAGTTTAAGAAGGTAAATATTTTCACTTCTGTGTGATTAGCTCAGACTGCTGGTGTAATCATTTGCCTTCAACTCTTTTCTCCTTCTGTCTGGAGACTGACCATTTCAAAAAACTAGTCAGCTGTGAAGAAGCAGAGTAACTCACATGCACTGCTGAAGCAAATCATTTTCTCATATGGTCATTTTATGTAGCCAGAAGATATATTTGAAGGACAAAACTCTCTGGCTCTTAAACATTTTTAACTGTGCCTTGCATTCTACTGCCCCTTCAGAGAAACTATGCTGCAACATGGATTTCCTGGACCCACAGCCAAAAAATATCTCCTACAAGGAATGTCTTTGCATATTGAATAATCAGTGCTTCATATTAAGACACTGCATGCATTTTGTGGGGCATGTTCTGAAAACAACATTTTTAAAATTTTGCTTCCAAATAATTGTCTTTGGTTTAAGCTTCCACTGAGAGCATGAGCTTCTTACCACAGTGGAGGGGCTTTAAAAATTTAAGGTAGTAAAAGTGATCTTCTCAAAATGTTAAAATACTTAAATTATTAATGAAGAACAAACCTCTACTAAAATAGGGACATTGGAAAGAGAGACAGGAAAAGTAGGGACATGAAGATCATCTGCCATGCATGGATACTGCTTCATGGATATGACTTAAGTAGAAATTACTCCAGGTGATGTTCTGTCTCAATTTTGTGGTGAAATATAATCTGATAAGAGGCAGGATGTATAATCAAAGCTTTGCTTGTAACAAACTTAAAAGCAAAGACAGAAGAGCCCTTGGTTTAAAATTTCTTACTATTCTGGTATGTCTTGTCAAACTCATTAAATGGAAATCCTCAGCTCTTATTAGAAACTGTAAAATGCTTCAGTCAATAATAGCAAAATCTCAGTCCAGTAAAATATCTTTTAATTCTGAATTTGTTATGACTACCTTTGTTCTTTATCTGGACTAAAATTTCTTCAAGTCCCGGAGTATGAGAAAGCTTTCTGACTCAGTCAGCAGTTATATTCAGCATATATGACAATTCATTTTCATGTGTTTACACATATTTAAACTTATATTAATAACCAAAATATGGGAAAAAAATAGAAATGTACTAAAAATACACATAATATTGTGCCTATCTTGCATGCAGATATCATCATTCTTCTGTCAACCATGTGTCAAGATCTTCTTCTACTGTACAAATAATTTTCTGTCAGTGCTTTTGCCATTGGGTGAGTTTCTGTGAACCATCAGTATGTGAACCATTTCTTTAGTTTCTGTCTCACTGTTCTTCTCCTCTTGTGTAAATGTTCTGTTGAGAACCATGAAAGGGAGAAAAGTTTAATGTGGCTGGAATGCAAAATCTGGATAAATAATAATACCATCATTACCTTCCCCACTCTCTCTTAACTCTGAAATCCCTGTGATCCCAAAACATTTCACTTTATATGAATTATTAGCTTTACAACCTTCAGTGGAAAGCAGAAAAATGTAGACTGTATAGCAGCAACTGCCTCTACCTACTGCCTAAATAGGATGAATGTAGAAGTACCTTTGACTTAGAGGGTAAAAAAAATCAGTTTGCACAAGACCCTCCTGCACGGAATAGTGAGCTCATCATCCAATGACCCAAACTCCCAAATAGGTTACAAGGAGAGCAGCAAAAAATGCAAGCTATGGTGCAGTAGGGAATTTTAATGGACATCAGTGTCTTTGAAGTAACAGCTCATGAAGATGCTGGTATTTTGTGATTATTCCTCTTTCAGCAAGAACTGCCTGAAATTAATGTTGGTTTATTTTTCTGTGGTATCTAATAGATTTGAATGGAAACACATATATAAATACATGAATATCCTGAGTCCTGTTGACTACCTAGTGGTGCTAGAAAGCCTGAAGTAAGAGCCAGGGAAGTGTGTTGCAGCAAGCTGTTCAGAAGGGTTTCTGCTCCCATGACAGGGACCAGGACTATTCTGCACCCACCGAATGGCTGTTGAAAGCTTTTGTTTGCTCTGATGATTTTACCTTGTGTAAACATCAGAGACAAGGTGAAGGTTGCACCTACTGCCTCCCCAGTGTGGACTGTTATTGTCCATCTTTTCTCTAAATTATTGTCTAAAATAACCTCATATCACTGAAGGGAGATCCTCCAACCTTTCTATTCTTAAGAAAACCAACAAACTCCCAAATGGTGGATTTAGGGTTTAAGAGAAAAAAAAAACCACAACTGTATAAGTGTTTTGGCTTTTGGCTGGGGGTTTTTGTTGTTCGTTTGTTTGTTTGTGGTTTTGTTTGTTTGTTTGTTTGTTTGTTTTGTGGCAAGCTACAAAAATTCTCTATTTCACTTTATTTAACCTTTTTTATGATGGGATAAAATAACTTCAAGACAATAATAAAAAAAAATAAAGACTGCATCAATCTGTGTATCTCTTCCTGCTGAAGAAAATTAACTTGAAGCTACTCAGCCTGATCTCCAGCTGCTATAAAATCTCCTGGTAAAACCACTATTGAAGCCTTACATTTACTCACCCAATCATGGTTTTTTAAAACAAAATTTTTAGGAAGACAGGCTCCTCCACCCAGACTCCATGATGTCATTTCCAAGACCTGAGTGGCATGTCCAAAGCAGTGGCAATTTGTTCTGTTGAACCATTGCTTCTTCACCAGTAGATGCTGTGCTCTCATGGAATTTGTTTAAATATTTATCCCCTGACCTACACTTTGCTCTAGGCCGTTAACTACACTGTAACTCCTGCTGTAGTCTTTCCATCTTTCCTAGGAGAATGCCCTTGTTTAAGTTGATGGATTGCATATTTTACTTTATGGAAGTAATGCTTTCTTATCAATGTCAAGAAACTAATTTCTTCAATTATTTCTTTATCACTGTCATTCTTTTCTTGTATAACCATCACTAAGTACAATAAAAACTCCTCATATTGGTTATTATTAACTCCAAGCAGGGTAAACTTGATTGCCTCTCCAATTTAATGAAAATTATATTCAATTCTATTTGACTGACTTTTTTTTTCCAGTTTTCTGTGAAACATTGTTTTGGGTAATTTGCTTGGCATTAATTTCAATCTTTTTTTCAATCTTTCCTCTATTAGTTTATTTTACATAGTATTTATATTGTAAAGAAGTGTGTGATGATTTCTGTAATATCCACCAATTTAAAGTAAATTATATAAATTATATATATCAAAGTTTCATTCTTGCCTCCAACAAGGAGTGTTCTTTTTATAATTGCCTAAAATTCTAAATAATTTTTCTTCATTAAAAATAACTACACTCTTTGAGAATAAAAAAAACTCCTTTAGTTAAGTGTTCAGAAACACATCCATTTAAAATCAATCTGGTTTTACATAAGAAATGGTAATTTTTCTGTGGATCCAATGTCTTATAGTAAGAGATGGATTTTTGCTAACAAAGCATTACCTTTTCTAGGGTTTGAATATGCCAAACATAGTTGTTTTTTCCCCAGGTAGACATTGGGTTTTCTTTCATTCCTTCCTGACAACACCCTTATGTTTTCTTAATTGTAGAAAAGCTAAAGTTCTTTCACTTTGTGTTTCGTGCATAACAATCCAGTTCACTTCTGATACTCACTCAGTTTACTGGAAATAACTTTTACTTGTTTGCCTGGTGGCCTGGCAAACATTATTTCACTACTGGAGAGCAAAGTCTGTCAAAGATTTCAAATGGCATTTCCTCTTTTTCTCTTTATATAATCAGATGACCATCTATGAAGGGTTCATATTTACAGAGTCCTCATTCTGTACTAAATGACATCTTCAAGAGCACAGGATGGCCGTAATCAAAGATCTCTCTAGCCCAATAGTCTGTCTCCAACAGTGGTCGATGGCAGAGGCTGTCAGGCAACTCCAGAGTTGATATGTTCCTCCCCTGGTATGCTCCACTACACTGCAGAATATATTGACACCAGGCCTTCACAAGCCAGAAATGTTATCTCCGTAGCCAATGATATCAGATGGATTTTCATTCCTTCACCTTATCTCTTTGCCTTTTCATCTTCTGCAAAGCTTCCAGTGACTGAGTTCCCCAGTTTAATTCACTGCAGGATAAAGGTGCCTGAGGGGTTGCTTTGCAAAGAGCCATATAGAGCAATTGAGGAGTCATTGCATGGCCCTGGCTTGTTTATTTTTATTTTGCTTCTTTTTCTTTTTCCTCTCCTTATATTAAGTGCAATTAAATAAATAAAAAGAGTAATTTTCAAGTACCCTTATTTTCAAATGCTAAGTCTTTTTCAATAGTGAAAGTGCCTTACCTTTCAGCTGTAGTGCCACTTGACTTATCTTCTAATTTTGACTGAGGTAAGGGTGGAACATAGATGCCATACCCTTTTAAGTCTAGAAGTGCATTGTCTGTTTCCTTCCATTTCTGCAGGAAATACAGTTCTGTTATTCTTTGCTTAGCTCTTTCAGAGCTTTCTAGGAATAACAAACAGTAAGTTTTGCAAATTCTATATATTTGACCAACTTCATTAGTTCTGGATGGGTTTTTTTTTAATGTCTAAGTCATCACAGAACTTTTAGGATGATAATTAGATGAGCTGCTAACTCTTTCTTCCTAAATTTCTGTAGCCTTTTCATGTATGGATGGCTTTTCATGGGAAAGAGAATCTTAAAGATGTATTCTTAAATATTTTCCTGCTTGTTTTCTGACAATGCCTTAAGAATCTCATTGGTAGAATGTATGGGAATTAACATATTGTTCAACATTTTCATGCTAACTGTTTGAAATTGAAACTAACATTTCAACTGTTGTCAAAACTAGCCTTGTCTTCTGTTACAAACAATATTCATTTTATAGCTTCTCCTTTCTTTGTTTACCTAACAGCTCTCAAGTAACACTCTGTTTAAAGGATGGCTTCATTATACATAATTGCTGAACCAAGAGTTTAGAAAAGGTATTTTTGACAGTAAATTGTTTATTCTCCTTTCTCAGTGCTCCTGCCATGTGAGTAGTTTCCAGTCATGTGATATGTTTAACTCCATGAGTGGGTGGCTGAATTTTTAAACTAGACTTTAATGGTAATTAATTTCTGATATGAGATTCTGATCAAATAATAACAAACTTCTAAAGTAAAAAAAATTCTGGAATCTGCAAACAGATGCTGGCAGATAATGCAAATTTGATTTGTGTTCCCCCAAATTGCTAATCAGTTTCGTGTCTTTTATTCCTATTTTTATTTAACAAAATTGTGCCTGTCTCAATATAAAAACTCAAGAATCTACCATAAATATATGTCACACATATTATATCTTTTTTTCCTTTACAAGTACGTTATTTATTTTTCCTGATTCTTGTTTTTTATGCTGCTTGCATTCTTTTGACAACTTCTTCCAGCATCTGTGGAACTTTGCAATAAGATATCTAGCTTTTGCTGCTGGTTTCCTCTGTGAGCTTTTGGAACGTCAAGTGCCACCAGATCTTTTCTCTTCTACTTTATTCTATCCATGTTTGTCTTTGCCAGCTCATAAGGGAAGTTCCCTGAGACCAGTAGGTTTCTCAATGTAATAAAGGCACTGACATGGATCTTGATGGAGTGAAACGTCTCCCATGATTTTCCCATCTCCCGTCAATGCTTAATGGAGGATAAATCTTGTAGCGCAGATTACAGGAACTGCTCGCTGAACAAAATTGCATTTTTGTTGACACTGAGGATTGTACCTCAGATAAGTCCAGTATGCAAGATATGCTCTAGCTGCATTTGTCCTGAAAATACATATGTTCACAGCATATAAGATTGTAATTTGAAAATGTAGGGTTTTCAACAGAAGTGGCTAGTGATCGAGATTTGGAAATCACTGTAGACATTGTGCTGATTTCACTGATTTAAGGAGTCTTCAGCCTAGGTAATCTCAGGAAGGATGAATGAATACTTTTTCAAGACTGTTTTTGAAAGTATTGAAGAAAAAAAATACTAAAAACATGGGACAGAGTTGGGAATGCTGCAAAAATGTTGCACATTTCTCCAGAAAGAGCTTGTTTGCAACTTAAAATTTTCCATCTTGCATATAGTTTAATTACTGAAATTTAGTTATGCAGTGAGAAACAATGAAGAAGGGACAAGAAAAAGTAATTATCATCTTTTCCAAAGAAACATAAATAGCAGCATTATTGGGTTTGCATTTAGTTCTAGTTTTCTTGAATTCCTAGCAGTAAATAATTTAATCCTATAAAGCTATCATTAGAGTAACTGGCACTATAAATCACCGCTTTTACAATGGACATCTAAGCAAGTTATTTTTACTGCCTCAGTATTTTGAATTAACTGAATAAAAGTTAAAAGCTTTTCCCCTAGAGATTTACAATAGGATTGGGTTTGGCCTTTTGTAAACAAAATCAGATATTGTCATTAAAAAAAATATACTTCCAGCAGCTTTATAGAAATTACCACACACACAAATCTCAGAGGATTTCTCTTAAAATGTGAACTTGTGGCCTTCCTACCAAAGAAAGAATAAAACAAAGGGAATCAAGCCAGTGTGGTTGCCTTTTCCCAGGGACTAAAAAAAAAAAAAGCCTTTGGCAAGGGAGAAAAGAAAATAAATGAGAGAATAGCAAAAAAAGAGGTCCATGTTGCCTTATTACCCATACAACAGGTTGTCACCTTTTCCTCAGTGAAACAAGTTGCAATAAGTTATGCATATTTTTAACAGCAATTAAAAATTGTAAAAATAGAAATTGCAGGATTCAATTGTAAGAAAAAATAATTTTTCTCATTACACATTCAGAGCAGTGTACAAACATGAGCTAATTAATCCTTACAATTCTGGAGAGCTAGGCGGTAGCAGGTATGACATTTTATTCTCAGTATAAAGGGGGAAAAACTAAGGCAGAAAAGAAACTCATCATAAAAGCAGTCTAAAAGCAGACAGAATCATATCTTGGGCAACCAGACCTCCATACTCTATGCCCTTTTGCCAAAATGTACTTATTCCACCAGCATGGTGTAGGTCTGTTGGTGTAGGACAGTACAGTGAGAATTCCAGGGGCTTTGAAATAGGATTATTTCCCATAGCCAGCATGCAGACATCTGTCCATAGACAACATGAAGTTCACTGGAGCCCAAAGCAGTTCTGTGCCACTGGCTTTAGCAGAATCATGAGCCCATCAAAGGTTGCAAAAAGAGCTGCAGTTCTTTAGGATATCCACAAAGTTAAGGATAATAGTATGCCTTTTCCTCCTCTATGTATTTTTCCTTTCCTGTGAGAGCATAAGAGCAGTAGCTCATGCTGATAGGAAGCAAACTGCAGCTGAAAGAGACATTTCTCAGGAAAAAAGGCAGAGGATAAAATCCCTAGGAATAGAAAGTATCCTCATTAAAGGATTTCTTCTAGTCTGGGCAAATGCCGGAAAGATCTCCTTTGCTTCTTTTATTTGTTGTGAAAATATATCATAACATGATTTCTTTGTGCACAATCACACTGTATATAAAGCATTTTTGAGTTATGATTGTCTAATCTTATCAAGACTATAATCAACATTTAAAATATAATCAAACTTTTTCAAGAGTCTCCTGCTCAATGCACCCACTATTCTGAGTTCAGAGTCAAAACTCAACACATACCTAAAGCTAAGTTAATTTACAGTTTAGGCAAGGAAATTAGTTATAATATTGACTTGATTGGTATTTTGGAAACGCCTAAAGTTGTTTAGTCTTAACCATTTATTACTTTCACAGAAGAAACTTCCCTAGGATATCACTATTATTTGATTTCTTAATAGTATTGAAAAAATTTTAGGCTTTGTATCTGGAAATGTACACTTCTATGAAAAGTTAAGTCTGAAAGCCTCCTCCTGGGAACATACTTTGGCAGCAGACCTGTGTCCTTTGACTCTAGGATAGTCTAGCTAGGAAAGCTGGCAAGATAGCATCCTTATTCTGTATTTCCTAAGGCCTTTTGTTTTTGTAGAAAGTGCTGAATTATTCACACCATGCTAATAAAGTTCATTTGAGTCATCTGAGCAGTCTCCTGAGTTTATTAATAAATTATTTTTAAAAGGAATTAATTTAGTCAAGTTGTCTCTACAGTAAACTGGCCAGCAATATAGTGATAATCGGATGAAAAAAAACCCCAAGGATTAATTACAGGACAGGAAACACAGGCAGGATTGTCCTGGGTAATGAGAAAGCCAGTATTTCAGGCTGAAAAAGTCTGGAGAAATTCAGACAGGAAACCTCAAGTAACATGAGGTGGTAAAAGCGTGCACTTTGATGTGGAAGAGACTGGTTCTGTGCATGGATCCAGGATACAGCCAAGACAGCGGCGTCACTGACATTTTCTGGTACAAAGCTCCACCAGCATCCATGCCAGAGTGGGCATCCCAGGAAGCACTGATCTGAAACAGAAATAGATGCAGCTTATTTTAAATAGACATTCTGCAAATACATCTGTTCATCCTTTTCCCTGTGTGAAGTAGGTACCTTTTTCTCACTTCTTTCAGTACTGAGAAAATAGCACCCGTATTTCTTTTGTTCAGCCCTCCTTGATGTATACTTTCAACTAATGTACATTTCTAATCATGATTAAGAGAGACAACTATTTCTCTCTTCACATGAGCCAAGATTTTCATCATTCAATACATACAAATCTCGATCATTTACCAAAGCCACATTTTTTCCCTAAATATTAATTCAGTTATTATGTCCAAGGACATTTCTAGACACAGCTGAGATACCTGTCCAAACGACTGAATCTCTTGGCAGTTTGTGGTGGTATACAAGGAAAACAATGGAGTTCATTGGTTGAAGAATGAGGTTCTAGCTATGTAAAGGCCTGTTGAATCAATTCAGAAATGCATTGGATACTCCACCTACTATTTAACCTATAACAGCTTGAGTTGGGTACCCTCTCCTAAGTTTGGTGTGAATAGTGAGAATGTGTACAGAAAAGAGAGGAGTTTTTTTGGGTTTTTTGATGCTTAAATTTTTGGCGGGAAGTGAAAGAATAGAGGGTGAAATCTGAGAAGCAATTGTTGCATTATCTGGGAAGGAATTTCATAGCCTTGTTTTTCTGTACCTTGCTTTAGCAAGTTGACCCTTGCAGCTGACAGCCTTGTCATGCCTACAGAACTTTACTGTGGAGAGATGTTATGATCTCCTGACAAGAAATGAATTCTTAGAAAACTTGATCGAGTGCCAAAAGATCACTGTCTTGGAGGAAATGCAGTGTTCCCCAGGGAAGCACTATAAGAAGTCTTGGATAAACAGCACTGACTTGCCTTTGAGTAAGAAAGCCGTCAGTCACTCTGCTGAGTTTTCATTTTTACCAAACAGAATTGCAAAAAAATATTCTCAGCGTGAAGAAAAATTCTCATAAAAAGTGAGTGTGTGTGTTTTTATAACTGTTTAAAAAACATTGATATATTGGAAAATCATGCATCCATCCCACAGGATCTTCAAAATTCTGATTCATATAATTTTATTTGTGCCTAAGAAAATATGTTAGTTGTTTAAGCAAACAGAAGAAAAACTGAATTGCTACTAAGATTGTCCACCAAAAATTTCTAAGCAGGACTAGGACATGTTTTAGCAAATAATTTTCTTCCCTCATCTATAGTATTGGTAAGAAGAAAGACAAGGCATTCTTAATTTGTTTCTAATACTCAGGCAGATGAAGGGACCTGACATAATAGGATGGGAAGTATTTTTTTGTGATGGTTATGATAGAGCCCAACTGTTGACTTAGTAGCAACTGTGATATTATTTGAAATCAGTGGGTTTGTTTGCATAATTTCTTTGATATATGCAAGGTAATGAATTCCTTTTAACATTCTTTGTGTTGCTCCAAAGTGCTTTGAAGCACTGATGCCAAAACATCAATAAATTCATTCTGTTACTATTTCAACATCTATATTGAAGATCCTGTGTTCTAAATATGAAGGTTTAGGAAACAGGATTCATAACAACTTGTGATAATTTAGATTTTTCTTACAGCACACTTTCTACATTAAAATAATTGCCGAATTATGTCCATCATGTCAGACTTAATATTAAATTTAATGCACAGTGTATCATCAGCTTTGTTTTATTACTTGGTATCAGTGTTTTGACTGACAACCTGTCTTCCTCTTTTCACCCTTTGGTGTGGACTATTGCAAACATTCACTGCTATGTACATATCAGTGTATATGGTCTTGAATTGAGATCTGTATAATACATCACTATGCAGCTACTTACAATGAGGCATAAAGAACCTTTTTGAAACTGCAAGAGGAAAATTCTGTAAATTCTGTAAATTCTGTAAATGGGCTGAAAATAGTCAGAACAATTAGAAGCCAGGAAGGACAGCAAAATCACTGTTGGTCCTCAAGCACAGAAGAGCTCCTAATCACTTCAGTGAGGAAAATAACTTGATATACAAGAATTAGCATGTAGTGAATCACCATACACACATACTCAGTGCTTCAGTTCACAAATTCCCAATATATCACTGAATTGGGTTTGCATAGCCAGGTTTTGGTAGGAGGGGAGGGGAGGGGAGGGGAGGGGAGGGGAGGGGAGGGGAGGGGAGGGGAGGGGAGGGGAGGGGAGGGGAGGGGAGGGGAGGGGAGGGGAGGGGAGGGGAGGGGAGGGGAGGGGAGGGGAGGGGAGGGGAGGGGAGGGGAGGGGAGGGGAGGGGAGGGGAGGGGAGGGGAGGGGAGGGGAGGGGAGGGGAGGAGAGGAGAGGAGAGGAGAGGAGAGGAGAGGAGAGGAGAGGAGAGGAGAGGAGAGGAGAGGAGAGGAGAGGAGAGGAGAGGAGAGGAGAGGAGAGGAGAGGAGAGGAGAGGAGAGGAGAGGAGAGGAGAGGAGAGGAGAGGAGAGGAGAGGAGAGGAGAGGAGAGGAGAGGAGAGGAGAGGAGAGGAGAGGAGAGGAGAGGAGAGGAGAGGAGAGGAGAGGAGAGGAGAGGAGAGGAGAGGAGAGGAGAGGAGAGGAGAGGAGAGGAGAGGAGAGGAGAGGAGAGGAGAGGAGAGGAGAGGAGAGGAGAGGAGAGGAGAGGAGAGGAGAGGAGAGGAGAGGAGAGGAGAGGAGAGGAGAGGAGAGGAGAGGAGAGGAGAGGAGAGGAGAGGAGAGGAGAGGAGAGGAGAGGAGAGGAGAGGAGAGGGACAACTCTGAAGACACCAAGGTCAGTGAAGAAGGAGGGGATGAGGTGTTCCAGGCACCAGAGTAGGTGGATGTCTGAAGGAGGCTGTGACCCCCTGGAAAGCCCATGCTGGAGGACATTTCTGGAAAGACTTGTGGATCCATGAAGAAAGGAGCCCACACTGGAGCAGGTTTTCTGGCAGGAGCTGTGACCCTGTGGAACTCCACCCAGGCTGGAGTGTTTTGTGCCTGAAGGATGCCTGTGGAAGGGACCCCCAGTGGAGCTGTTTGTGAAGAACTGTAGCCCATGGGAAAGACCATGCTGGATAAGTCTGTAGAGGTTTGTCTCCTTTGGGAGGGACCCCACACTGGAGAAGAGAAAGAACTCTTCTCCCTGAGGAGGAAACAGCCGCAGAATCATGTGATAAACTGATGGACACCTGTGTCCCCCCCCCCCCCCCCCCAGATGGGACATAATAGCAAATTGTGAATAAATTTAAGCTTGGAAAGAATGGAGGTGTGGGCGGAAACTGTTTTTAAGATGTGTTTTCCTTCTTATTAGCCTACTCTGATTTGAATGATATTAAATTCAATTAATTTTCCCAAGTTGAGCCGTTGATGGTGACTGGTAAGGGAACTTACCCTGTCCTTATCTTGACTCATGATCTTTTAATTATATTCTCTCTCCCTTGTCCAGTTGAGGAGGAACGTGATAGAGCAGTTTTAGTGGGCACCTGGCATTTAGCCAAGGTTAAACCACAAAAATTATTCATAGTATCTTAGAAACATCAAACACTATCTCTCCAATAGGTTGATTACCTTTTGGGATCAGAGGCCTAAAGACTGGCTGCAGCCCTTGGGTTGAAGGTCTTTGAGCCTTTGCATTTTGCTAAGCACCTCTCAGCATTAACCTACACTGAGAACTGCCCTGAACTTGTTCGTCTCCAGTTTGAATACCTTTGTAGTTCAGACACATGAAAGAAGCCTCTACCATGACTCCAGAACAGAGCATGAATTTACATTTGCAATGTGCTTTAGCTGCCCTGTCACTCCAGTTCTCCAGTTCCACAGTCTTGTATTAATATAAACCTTTATTACAACCTTTGAACATCTAACAGGTTATGAAATATATACACCTAAACACTGAGACTTTCAAAGGCTTCTGGGTATTCTAAATCACGTAGTATAGAAAAGACAGGTCTCTTCCTCAATAAATATGCTAAGAATATGTATGCCAAATATTTAATTAATTAAGATCTATTAATGTAAAATGCTTCTTCTTTCTATCCAGCTGCCTTCTAAGCTAGCTGACACATCCCTAGAACCATTCCCCTTAAGGGTTATTACACTGTTAGTAATACTTTAGATTAAAAATGTATTCCATCCTCAGGTCTCTTCATTATAATATAATTGTTACACAATCCACGTTATCATTAGGAGCACAGTATGAGAAGGAGTTTCAAAGTAGCATTTTTATGTGCAATTCATACACTGAAATATGCTTATGATGTATATTTATTTGCTCAAAGCAATTTGCTAAGAGTTTTGAACATTACTTAAAATTTCTGAAAGCAAAAGCACAAAGCTTTTCTTTTGATTTGACTTTTTCTTTGTGAAAACATGTACATGCTTCCTTTCCTTTACTTGTACATCTGAACTGGGGGAAAGATGAGAGACTATTCAAAGTCCTCTACCTTCCCTCTAGCACAGTCTACAGCCCATCTGTTCCCCAGACTGACGTGCTTAAGCTTTATCATGGTGGACAGTTGCCTCCTGGCTGGCACACCACTCCTCTGGCACTCACAGAATGAGGTCATAAAAACTAGGTACTGCTGCTGCATGGGGGCAAGCTGTATTAACTTTTATCTACTCTCTATGAAATAAGAAAGAATAGCAAAATACCCCCAGCAGCAGCATGAACAGAAGCACATCCTGAGAAACAGGTAGCAATTTTTTTCTCAGGAAACAATCTTTTAGAAAATTTCCCAAACTCAGCCATGCCTGTGCCAATGACAGAACCTGATAAAATAATGAAACACAAAGCAGCTTACTAAAATAAAAAAAAGTAAGCCTTTTTTCCACTCATCTCAAAGGATTTTTCTTTCATTTGCCTTATTTTTCTACTGTTATTTAAATTGAAGCTAATTAATTTAATTAATTAATTAATTAAAGTTATTATTATTATTATTATTATTGTTATTTAATTGAAGTTAATTAAACAGGAAGCATTTTGATTCCAGACATATTGGAAAGTGTAGTCATTTATCAGGAGGCATTTACAGAAAAGTCAAAGATACTAAGAAAATTAAACCAGATGAAAGGCAAGTCAAACAGATCTTAGACAAATTAAGGCACAGCAGTGAATGACTTTCCCAAGGTCATTTAGTGCATCAGCTGCAGAGCTGGGACTAGAACCATGGTCTCCTGATACACAGCCTAATCATACATTTCTCAATAACAAAATTTGCAAATAAGATGCCACACACATAAAAATTCTGTTTATGTATAGTATTTCCTTAGTGAGCAGGAGCAAAATGTAGGTTCAATTATTTAAGAGCTTGTTTAATAAGGAGAGTGTGTTTCAGTAATTACTGAGGCCAACCAGTGGGTTGAAGGTCTTATAAACTGTACAATGTTTTCTCATTGTACTACAGAAGATGTTCTTGATTAGCCCTCTTGTGGTTTGTGTGCTGTGCCTCTCTGATAATGAGTAGGGTGAACGCACATGGTACTGATTGACATGTGGTTCTTACACGTTTAAAGCAGAATTATTTTCATTCCTGCCAGAAGAATTTTATTTATCATGTTTGTGTGACTCTTCGGGGATGTTGATTTAGATGATTTGCTATTTAAGTGCTGTATTTAAGGAAAGGATGTTTAGATTTCTGTGACAATAAAAACATCCAGACAGATATCCATGATCAAGTGATTTTTGTTTTTTTCCAATTTGCAAGTATTACATGCCCATTGAGTTGTGATATGCCTTGAAAAAATCTGTAAAAAGAAGAATCTCTAAAGTTATCCAAGCTTTCTGAGTTTGCTTTATGCTGGAAAAGGCAGTGTAAAATCCTTTGGTCTACACTACAATAAAACAAGTAGCAATTTTGAATGTAGGTAGGTAGCAGCAAAGTTCCCAGGAGACCTCAGTAAAAAAAAAGTGATGGTCAGACATCAAGTCTCTTATTCCAGATAGAACTGACTCACAGGTGGGGAGTTTACAATCAAGCAAAGGTTGAAGTCCATTAGTCACTTTAAATTTGGATCAACTTGTTCTCTGTCAAGGGATCTGAAATAAAGTCTTGGTAGGTTTATAGCCAGGCTATTAAATTACATCACTTTTTCCTGAGTTTCACTCTGCCATATCATAAGACACCACATCACATAAGAAATGTCACCAAGAGAAATGACAGAAGGACAATAAATGGATGCAGTTCACATAATCTGAGTCTATCCCCTCTTTCTTTAAAATAAAAGCCAGCAAAGCATAGGACATTTCCTTGGCATTAATGGTCAGAAGGATGTGTTGATGTGGTGGGTCATAGCCAAAGCCCATTAGGTTACGGTGGTCACTCAGTCTGCAGGAGTGGTCCTTTGTAAAGGTATACATATAAACATTAATGACTGAGAAGGGACATAGCTTACCCATTTACAAGGTATGGCCAGTAGCATCTCATTTTTCCTGCAATTATATTGGGAGTTGCTGAGGTAGTTTTCTTAATTTTCTATTTCCTGCTCCCTTCCTCATCTTGCACTGCAAAACTTGTGCCTCACCTGGAATGGCCAAAGATCTTCACAGTTCTAGGAATTGAGATGTCTTAGTGCTCTTCTTTACATTTTCTTTTCTCCTTCTGACAACCTCTGCCAAAAGCAAGCATTAGAAAATGCTAACCTGCTGTGCATAGCAACCTGCAAATTTTTCACATGCTATTAGAAAGTGTCACAGTTTTAACAAACTGGATGGTTTTTTCATTTCCCTCTACTTACAAAAATATTGTACCAGCAGCAGTGCATATTCCACTGGCATTTACTGCATGTGTGTTGAGGTGCTGAAGATTTTTAGGAGGGTCTGATCTTTTCAACTTCTTTTTATATTTCTTCCACAAATTAAAATTCTACAACTGCATAGAAAAAAAGGAAAGGGGGAAAGCGCATGGGAAGGGAAAGAGGAAGGAAGAGAGGAAAGAAGAAAGGAGCGAAAATGTGCTGTTATCTCAGGTAACTAATATGCTTAGCTATCTATGGTAAAACTCGTCTGAAGATAAATTCTTCTTCTTTGCCATCAGACAGCTACATACTGATATCCTGACCTGTCCTTGCTGTCTTTTTTTTTCCTCAATACAAGCAAAGCAGTTTGTTTTGTGTATTAGTGGTTCTACTCAGGATAGCTGCTGATGAAATTTAGTTATTCAAATATTACAAGAATGCCCACCCAGCTATTTTATTCAATCAGCTATTCCAGTCTTCACATTATACATTTGAGGAAGGTTTGTCTTGCCTAACTAGATGCCTGTTATTAAAGTACCCATGTCTAGCCTGGCTACTCTACATTGCCTTTACTGACAATGAAGAGAAAAAGAGCATTTTTAAACTGTGATTTATTTTGTCTTGGGTCAAAAACTGCTTGCTGTTTTCAGCCTTGCCTTTGAAATGTCTATTTCTTCCTAGAGATTCTAAGAAATTTACAGTGACTATTTCAGATTTTTGGATGACTCTTCTGTAATTCAGACCAGTCTGACATCTAATGGCAGATGACTGTTCTGGCCTGCAGAAAAATGCATACATTGCCTCAGGAAAAGGCTTGTTTTCTGTCCAGCACTTGAGCATATTAAGTATTTCTGAAGAAATTAAGGAACTCAAAATCCCAAGGTTTTTAAATAATCCTTGTTGGGCTATGTCTTCCAAACCTGCAGGAAAGACAAGACTCTGGAACATCTGGATTTTATCAACTACATCCTCTGTTTTCTATAAGTGTCAAATGTCCTTGACTCCACACACTACAGCAGGCAAAACTATGTTGTATTTCATTCTCAATTTCTCCAGGGAGACTCTAGTCCCTTCCTTCTTCCAGACTGGTCCTTCCTTTTGGCTGTGCTGGCTACCTTCCAACAAAAGCACAGAAAATTGGCTCAGTCTTATATTCACCTGGCCCTGGAATTCAAAAACATATTCCTTAAGCATCTTAATGAAGCTCCTTTTCTGAGGCTTAACTCTTCTCAAAGCATAAATAATAAAGAAAGGCGAATTTTAACTTGGACTCTTAAATTTATGTTGGAAGCAAATGATGTGAGAAAATGAAGTAGTTTGTTAAATTTTGTTTGCACAGAATCACAGAACTGTTAGGGTTGGAAGGGACCTCTGGAGACCATCTAGTCTCTTTACTGGAGAGATTTGCAGAATATTTCCTTGATACATGCTAACAGATTTCCAGTGCACCAGTGAAGACATTTAAAAGCCAAGGATTTGGCATAAAGAGAGTAGTTTAGGAGGCCTGAGGAGCCTCAGATAAGGAGGATACAGCTATAGAGGACTGGAGGTCCAGTGGTGACCTGATTTGGTCCTAAATCCTCCACAGAGTCTTAGGATCTGTCCCTGCTCCCAATGGGGACACGAGTACCAATTTCTGTTCCAAAGTTTCCATCCCATGACTCACACCATCTGAGGCTCCAGCCCTTGGGTCAGTTGAGAGCAACCTGAGTCCTGGGTGGGATCCCAGCCCCTGGCTCAGCCACCTGCATGGTGCTGGGCATCCCTGGTTGTGTCCCACTTCCTCCCAAAGGAGAGCTTTTAGTATTTGACACCATCTGTATCAGGCAGTTGCCAAGAGGCACTAAAGCCCTTGTTAATCATATAGCTCCAGAGCAGTTCCCTCCCTCTGTACCTCAGACCAATTAACAGTTGTCACCAGGGTTTCCTCACCCTCTCATCTCCTGCCTCAAAAGCATCCCAGAAGTGTGAAGTTAGATGCAATTGCCCAACAAGTTTCACCTACTTCTTCCTTGTTTTTTTGAGCTCATTCTGGATTAATCCAGTCAAAACTTTAGTCAAGGTCTTTCTTACCTGAGAGATGCTTTTAGCTAGGCACTACCCCATGATATCTTGTGATCCTGAATGTAATCCAGCAATAAACAGCCCCTTCCCAGAAAAAAATTAAAGATCCAGTCCATCCTCCCCATTCCTGGACAACAGGAAGAAATTATCCACATCAAAAGCATAATTCTGCAGTCTGCAGTACTCAAGGGGATACAGTGAACATGAATTATTACATTATTTACTGAAAAAATAAGATGCAACTCTTATATAGGTGTTGATAGAGAGGTAATGGTTTATATCAAAAATTCTTCTCCAATCTCAATTTTCAGATGAGATTTTTCCTCTTAGAAGACTGTCTTCAGGTTGACTACATCCTTAAACTCCTTTAATTTCCTTACAAGTGTTTTGACACTTATAAACCTTACAAATACTTTGTATGTTGCTAAGTAGAGTACATTTGCTAGAGGCTAAGTTACAACTTTGGTACATTTTTACTATTATTAGGCACAAATCCAAACCTTCAGAGTCTAGTACATCTGACCTTTAAAGAAGTTCAAATCTGATTTACCTTGAAACAATGCTGCTTTAGGCTGTCTCTGTTGGCATGGTCAGGCAATGTGTTATAAGAAATTCTCCACATAGCTAAAACAGTGACATATAAAAAAATCAAAATCAGCTAAGGTAGAGTAGAACAGACTGTGATGATGCCCATGCAAAAGCAAAGTAGCGTGTTTCCTAAGCTCTGTTGCCATTTTCATTAAGCCAACTTGCCTGGACTAGAGCCACACCAGAGTGCAATGACAAAAAGGGCTAAATATTGCCTTTGTAACAGCCTTTAAAGATCCACAGAAAATAACAGCTGGAATTTGCAAAAGCTCTGCTGTGCTGATCTAAATTACTCTGAAGGATTTCTGAGGATTACACAGGTTAAAGAATCCAGGACTGATTAGTCTTCTTGACCCTGCACTGACATAAGCCATGGACAGAAGAAGGTAGTAAGAGCCATAAGCAGCCTGCTTATTCTAGCAGTCATCTTTTCCTTTCTGTCCCTACTGGAGAAGCTTGGATGAAACACCATCAAAGGAATTGCTCTCCGCATTCCTTCCTAAAGCCTTGATCCAATCATGTGCAACCAGTCATTTAGGTAAATCTAACTACATGAGCTTTTGCAGAGTTCAAGAATAATTTCTGTTAAATGTTGTTGGTTTTTTTTTTTTTTTGGTGTTGGGGTTGGGTTTGGTTTTTTGTTTGTTTTTTTTTTTGTTTAATCAAACTGAGGCAAAGCTTTCAAAAAAACTCTATTCAACATGAAAAGGAGTTCTGCAGAATACTGGATTTTAGGCTTATCTGCCACTGCGTAGGTTGTCTCACTTGACATAATCTCCTTTCCAGTGTTGTCCTGTTTTCACTGACATTACCCTTATTTATACACAAGCATTAGGCTGTAGCAGCTTCCCCAGCTTACTGCTTCCTGTTTCATTTTCCTTTCCCTTTGATCACTGCTGCTAGCTACCTAATAACAATTTTAGAACAATCAATCAGCAGTCTGTGCAAGCAAATAACTTACTGAACACTTGAACCCTGTAATTGTGTTCTGACCTTGGATGTACTAAAGGTTAGAGTGATAGATTCTTTGCAGCAATGCCATGCTCTGTAGTTCTGTAAATGCAGTTCACCAGCCTAAGGTGAACTTTACTGCAGAGGAAAGAAAAATCAAGTGTGGCCACATAAAACCTAGCAGTACACAGAGAAGTCAGTGACAGCATAAAGAATGTTGACAAACAAGGCACACTAATACCTAAATCAAACAAAGCTTGAGGAGGGAAGAAATGTCTGAGGCAACTGTGTAGAAGACTCAACAGTCCTTATTCTGACATTGCAAAAATGTGAAAAGTTTAAAAATACCTCTTTTTCTTCCTTTCAGGGTTTTGAAATATGAATTTAAGAAGATTATTAAAGGTTTTGCAGTGAGATACTTCCACCCTGAACTTATGAATAACGTTGTCTTTCCTATAATTAAATAAACCAATAGAGTTGTTCCTATAACAGTATGTGATTCAGGTGTGATTCCTACTGACCAAATTGCGTTCAAAGTATAGAGATTTCCTACTGGAATGTTATTAAGGCCACCACCTCTTCTGCAGCCCCATTATAAAATATGCACTATTTATATTCTTTCCATGTGAAATATTTTGGGAGTGAAGACCAGTTGGCTGAGGCTCATGGGCAAAGCTCTTTGGGTACTTAAAGTCAAGTAATTTGCCCTTGCTAGCAATTGGGATAGGATGATAGTTTTGAGTTATTACCAGACGTTCTTCTAACTTCTGAATGTGAATGGTGTTTGTGAGAGGAGCCTTGCAGATACAGTGAGCACATCCATGAATGTGTGTAAGAGACAGACATGCTGAGAAGGCAGTAGTTGATAGTGGGCAGAAATGCAATTGCAAGTGACAGCACCCATGCTCCTACATGAGCCTGTCATGGTGATGGACTGCCCATGCTGTGCTCTGCCCAGATATAGAAACACAAACTCTTACAGTACATCTGTCAAAACAGATCTCATGTGTGAACATGGGCAAGAATTTGGGGGAATAGAAGAGGACCACAAGAGTAATTCTGATTCTCTGATTGACAGTAATTAGGATTGAATTGTTGTCAAACCTCACAACAGCAGCAACAACAACAACAAACAAAGAAAGAGGAGGAAATTCTTTCCATCCTCAGAAGAGGCATGACATAAAGAGTGAAGGAATTTCTTTAAAAGTATTGGAAGGGGGCATTGGTATTTAATCAGTGGCATACCCAATACAGCAGCAGCTTTCTGAGAAGAGCATTGAGGTGGAACAAAACTGTCATGACTTTAAAAGCCAAGTGCTGAACAGAGGCGAATAATCACTTCCATAATCTTCTGTCCTTCTCTCCCAGCCCTCTGTGCAGTAGCCTCCCAGCCAGACCACAGTGCATCACTGGCTCATGTCAGCTGAGTCCATGGAGATCATAACTGCCATTCCTCTGACCAAGAGATCTCTTTAGGCATTATAGTTCACCAGACTTGGAGTGCTTGTTTAACTGACACACTCAGGTTTAGTGATGTTCTGGGATATCTTATATTTCAGCCATCCTCCAGCTGCCACTCTGGGTGACCCATAGGGGCAGTGTCATATCAGCCCTATAAGAGTATTTCAAACAGCCTGGGAGATCTCTGGCAGGCCCAGTCACCAACAGTTAGAGAGAAAAGCAGATGTTAATCCTCTTGGATTGAATCCTATTAGCCCAGGTGGCTAACAGGAGGAGAGGAATATCACAGGGCAACCCTGAGTACGGTGTTCAGTAGGCTGTGAAGTAAAAAAGGAAAGAAATGGTCTCTGACAGGATGTAGAATAAAAATATTTTTAAATTTTCAGTCAGTTATAAAAATACATTCAAGCTATGAAGCTAGAATTATCAGCAGTTGGCAAGAAACAAGGAGAGGGATTGAAAGAAAAACAGATGAAATGTGGTCAAACTCAGATTACCAGAACAAACTTAAACCACCAGAATACTTGTCTTAGCAGAAAACATGGCTGTCAATAGAGAAGAAAGATTTTCTCCAGAAGAAACTTGAACACCTGGCACTAAAGGTGTAACTGGTGTCAGGAGCGTGGAAAGTCAGTAAATGCAGATGAGACGATAGAGAAATGACAAAATGAAGCCATCAGAAGCTCACTGGAATAGGCCACCAAAGCTTGTTTCCTTTTGGGGATTTTCTACAGCTGCAGACTTATCAATGAGCAGAGAAGCTACAGAGAAGTGTTAGTGAGTGATCTTCACATCCCTGGTCTGCCAATGTATTTCTCAGGCTTTGTTCTTCAGGAGGGGAGTGCTGGTAGTTTCCATCTGAAGTGCTTCTCACTTGAGTTTAATGACATGGACTACAACATCTTGTACAAACTTAAATTTCTCTGACAAAGCTCCTTTTCAGACATTCTCTGTTCTAATTGCCAGTGGATATTTTATTCAACAGACTGCAGTACCAAGTGAGATGAGGCATCATCTTCCCGGTGTAGCACACTGACATGAAACCAGAAGCCATGGACATTATGTTATATCAGATAATTACAGTGCATTAATGTAATTTAATCAAAATCAGCAAGCACAATGTATTTAGCATGAATGATCAAATGCAAACATTTGAATTGAATTTTCACAGTAAAGTATCTCAAAATTACTAAGTTCAATTAGTAATTCAGCATGATCATCAGTCAAATACCATTCATAAACTGGCAGATATTGGAGCAAAATCTGACTCACATCTGGGAGCCTTGTTGATGCGAAATATCATACAGGCTTGATGCCAGATGTGAAATTATCCTTATTAGATATTTTTCTTTAACAATTGTGTTTTACCACAGTGATTAGAGCAGATGGAGCATAAATTTTTCTCCTCTTTTCTGTTATTTTTTTAACATACATACTTTCAAAATCCAGTTACCATAACAACTTGGTTTAACTGTTTTTGTTAAATAATTTTATTTTTATATAACACCTAGAACTTTTGTCTGGCTCACAAATGAGCACTACAAATTTTTAAAGTTAATTATTTGTTGTCAAAAATCTGTCAACAAGTCTTTATTGGGGAGAGGATGGGAGAAAATTAGTCATGTCCTTTTTTGGGATGTTTAATATCAACAATAAGTAGACAGAGTGGTATTATAAGCCTTCTACAAAACAGTAAAACAGAAGGATTCCCAGCAGAAAGCTTGAAAATCTCAAACCATACTTATACAGACTTCTAATAATAATTTTTAAAGGACATACCTTTTCATGAAAATTAAATACTCTCTGTAATTTCACAACACTAGAGCTTTGTATGTATTTCCCTCTTTGTTTGAATGGGCCAATTCAAACCTTCTTTTATGATAACAATATAAAACCATATTGTAGTAAAATACCTTCCCTTCTATCTCCTTTTTCTCTTGGTTAATATCTATATGACTTTGTTGAGTGAAAAGAGAGACAGTGGGAGGTGTGACAAGTTAATATCTAGGAATAAAAAAAGGTGCTACCTAGCAACATTTCTCTGGAAACTAAATCTCATTTGTCAAGGAACTCTAAAACAGGGGCTTCATTGCCCAGGGGATTGATAATGGCATATTGACTTTTTCACTGCAAGTCACTAAAATATAAATGGTTCAGTTGCCCAGGTCAGTGGCAACTGAACACTGTTACCACCTGACAGCTGTTTAGTGGCCTGCATGAAGTGCCTTACTCTTCATCCGATTCCTAGTGGGGAAGTGGCTGTATCCCAAAGAGCATTAATTGGCTCCCTTGTTTTTAGCTGGCAAATTTTTTGCAAGGCAATCAAAGACAATGCAGAGCCAGGGAGCTAGGCCTGGAGGCAGTGCGCTGTGACCCACTAGACCAGCTGTGTTTCTGGTTAAACTTAGACTACAGCACTCCTGACAGACTGTGATTCAGTCCCTGCTTAAGAGCTGGGAATGAAGGGGCCTCCATGGTAATCCTTTGATGTCCATCCCAATGGCCCATGTCTCCTGTCCTTAAAACAGGGTTTTCACCTCAAACCTTACTAAAACCATCATGTTAATTAAGGATTCTTTTTGCCCTTCTATAGGGAAACAATCCATCAAAGGAAGCCACCACATTTCTCAGCCCTTTATCATTCTGTGTGCTTTCTTCTGGAGTCTGTCATATTTTTCTAGATACCTCATAAAGTACAATAAGCAGACGCAATGAGCAGACACAGTGCTCTAACTGAGCCTTAGCAACACTAACTACAGGGTAGTTGTTATTTCCCTTGCATACATTAATGCTCCTCTACTACAGCTTAAGATACAGAATCTCAGGTTCACTCATGCTTTCTAGTCCATAACAGAATGCTCCTTGAACACATGTGTTTCTAGTGCTTCAAGAATCTATTTCAGCTGGGCAGTCTGGATATGGCTGCTGGAAGGATCCACTTTACACATGTACATGCATATTCTCACTCATGAGCCTCCATCCTGTCCTGCTGGGGGGAGCAGGGAAGGAGGTTGGTGCTGCCTGTGCCTGCGTGGGTGCTCTGAATGTCCATGTGGTCTGTGCAGCTGGCAGTGCACACACGTGGGTACGTGGTGTAACTCTGTGTGCGTCTGCCTGCTGGAGATATATCTCTGCCTCACTGCTGGTTGGACTCGGGGATTTGGCTCTCCTATCACATCCTTAAATGTTCTTTATAAGATCTCCAGATTAGCACCAGATTCTCCTTGTGATCTCTTCCTTTTAGGTTTGTTAGCCTGCTCAAGTTACTAATCATCTAATGTGAGGAGGAGTTCACAGGACGACAGACATTACAAGCCTTTTGAAAACCGACCTTTTATCAGTAAATCTTGACTAAAGAAGAATGACAGATAGTTCTAAAAATGAGACAAAATTGCTCTTCAATAGTATTACTCTTATAACCTTAAGGCCCTATTATAACATTGTATCTCTCTCAATGAAAGTCAAAGGAGTTGATGGAAAGTCAAGGCTGTTAAATATGTTTGGAAATGTTGTAGAAAAGATCCAATTCAGTAGCAGTGTCATCATTCAGATCCATCAGCTGTGTCTTCTGAAAGGCTGGTTTCTTCTACATTTGCTGCAGGGACTTGCACAGTTGAATGCTGCAGCCAATCACCTATTTTATGGTCAGCACAAATACAATGAAATATTCTTCCTTCACAGCATGTTCGCTTGAAATGAACTTTTACCTTAGAAGAATGACAGTCTGTCTTCTCACTCTGTGAGATTCTTAAAAGGCTCAGGAAGCTCAAGCAAAAAGGCTTTAAAACTGTTAATCTTCAGCCAGCTTGTGAAGCAGAGATGCATGCTTTGCCCTGGAAGCAATCTCATTTTTGGTCATGGACAGTGTGGTTTGATGCTTTGGAAGCCTTATGGATGTCATCTCTGGTCGTTAAAGAATTCCTTATCAGTGTCAGGTCACGGTGATTCGACATGACTAAGTTTAGACTGTATGTGATGCAGTGGATCTACTCAGCCACTCCTGATAAGGGATTCTAGGCAATTAAACCAGCTCTTTGCTGCTGCAGTCTTATCAAAGCTGCATCCTCCTTCTCTCCAGCTGGTGTGAGAGCTGCTTCGCATTCCCCTGCCATGTCCCACAACAGGACACAGACACAGGCAGTGTGCTGATAACAGGGCATGCAATGAACAAGGACAGGTGCTGTAAGCTTACAGTCTCTGGGAGCTGGGAACACAAGATAACATCTTTTTGCATTGATCTGAATAGAAGTCAAGATGATTGGGCAGTCCCATATATAAATTGTTTGATTTTAGACATTGAAGTATTTCTCCTCTTCCTGCTATTTAACTTCAACATTTGCTTCATCATTGCATCAGTCTTGACGCCGAGACTGATGTTAAACTGAGACTGGTGTAGACTTTGCTGTCACTCTTCTCTGAACTATGACTGTGGTGCAGAGAGAACCTCTGTGTTCGTTGAAAACAAGGCTTTGGCTCTGGAAAGGATTAATGATAACACTTGTCTTGACTGTCCGACGTTTATTTCACTCTCTAATTGAAAGGAAATTTCAAGCTGCTTACTAGGTATCACATTAGAAAGGCTTTTCAAATCCTCTATATTCAATAGCAACACTGCCATTTTCACCAGTGGGAAAGCTCTTGGCAGTATCTTTCCCCCTGCCCACTGCTAATCTGTGTAGCTATCCTAGAGGCTGTACAGTCAGTGGTAGTGAAATTGGCAAGAAGAGTGAACAATATTTGAGAAATGCACCACCTTGAGCCTTGGAATAAGCCAACTGTTTTTTCTGAAATAGAAGATTCCTGAGTTCTCTGGCAGGAAAGAGGAAAGCTGGTCTCAAGGAGCTGTGAATTCTCCAAAATCTGTATTTTCTGGTCATGGTCCTTTTGTCTGACATTTCTTTAATTGAAGCACATTAAGATCTGTGAGTTAATGCAGTGAGCTGGGTTTCATGGTAGTGCTGACGAAAGTCAGAGCTTGTCTGCTGGCTACATTAACACTGACAGGTCTTTTCATAGATGCCATTTGCCTTCCATCTCACATGGTCTTTTCTTGACATAGCAGAAAGTGAAACATTTTGGCCTCATGCTGAAATCATGTATTAAATAGTCGAGTAAAACTGTACTGCTGCTCCCTGTTTGTACCTAACAAATGCTCTCAGCAACCAAGATGCAGTTATCAGTCACTCGTGCAGACACACACAGTACAAAGAGGATTGCCTGCTGTGACTTGGGACATGGCCAGAGCACATCTGAGCTCTCTCTAGTGCAGCATTCCCACTGTCACCATAGCCATGGATCAGTAAATGGTACAGTTCACATATGTATCCCAAGGAAATGCTACCGCAGGGGTGTGGAGATCTTAAAGATTTGCCAAGTCAACGATAAAAACATATTTATCCTAATCATCCCCACCAAAATGAATTGTAACATAATTATTTGACAGTAATAGATGATTTCCACTTTATTTAATTGGAAAGATAACATTGGATATATTTTTTTTACATTATTCTAACACTATTCTGTTCCTCTGAATTACTTTAATAAAGATATCATATATAAAACCCTTTATCTTTGCCCCCCAAGACTCTACCAAGGGACAGATCTTGAAGTGGACCACAGAAGCTATTTCAAACTACACAATCACTACACAATCACCCATCTAACTTCTCTCAACTTACCTATTATAAGACCAAAATTGTTCAAACAAGCTTTCTTTATACTGAAGTACATTATTCAGGCTTCAGAAGGAAATATCTTGGCCCTTCAGCACCCACTATAGAGACTTCTGCTTTCAGGTTTGCAGGTGCCATTTTCATTCCCCAAATCATAACAATAATAGCAGTTTTTAGAAAGCTACATTACTTTCTCCCCTCCTTTTCTCTGCTCCAGCCATGTTGTACTGACTTCCTTCTCAGTATCAAATATAATTCAGTCAAACTAAGCCTGAGCTGTCACAGACTCTTAATGCTGTATCTGTATACCTGCTGAAGACTTGAACAATTTTTTCACAAGCAAGACTGGTGACATTTGAAAGAAATGGCATCAGCAGATTCAAATTAAGATATGACACTTATCACAGATACAGTATTTATTATTTAAAATTTAATGCATCTTCCTGACCCCTTAAAAGACATGTAGGGAAAAAAGCCATTTCAAGCCTTTAATAAAAATCGCATTTAAGAGAGGCAGATCTGAACGAATATAATTAATATTTCAAAGATTAAATCCCAAGTCTCTTAGATGCAGATTTTCAGTGGGCAAGCTGTCTCTAAACACAGCAGGTAAAAAACATGTTTGTGTGCCTGTGTGTGCTTGCTTGTGCAAACGAATGATAAAGATACTGTCATAACTTTGTTAGAGAAAAATATGTCACACCTCTTTCATGCACACCTGTTCTTATCAACTATTCATATTTCCCCACAGCATGTTGACATTGGAGTTCCTTGTTCTGTGGCAGACTGACATGCTTCTGTTTGCAAATAAGTACAGCAACATTTTATACACAATTTTGAAATCGCCCAGTTATCACAGTCTTGGAAAAAAGGGAAAGATTCTACTCGACTCCCTTATTTTCTCCCAGGGCAAGGTTTCTGTAAAAAAATCTACACTCCACAGCTCTCATCAGCTCAGCTCTTGCTGAAATAGAGCTACCTGAACTTAAATTACAACAGAAACTGTATTGTTGAGACTTACTATGTGAGGATAGTATTTGAGAGGGAGTTCACAAATGCACCTGGGTGATGTTGCAAGATAAGGCTGTGGCAGCTGAAGTGGTTGAGACAGCTCATGGAATCTGTCTCTATAAACTCATGAATTCTGCTTGATTTTCTGATCTTCACCTCTGACCAAAACCTTCAGTGTGAATTAAATCTTTCATTTTATGGGCAAAAGCAGCCAGAGCCAGAGAGACTGAACAAGACCATTAACATTTGAATAACCTTGTCTCACTAAAACAGGAGATACTGGTAGCCCCATCAGCTGTTAATAACCTTCTGCCTAAATCCTGGCAGAGGTCAGAGAGAAAAAAAATTGAGGTGTTCAGAGCATTAGAAACTGTTTTTTATGAAGACATGGTCTCACGTTCTGTTTAATAGTTGGAAGATTTTGAAGGAGACAAAGCAGCAGGCAGCCTGTACTTCTCAGGTCCTTTGTATTTCAGTAAGATGCAAAAGGCTTTCATTTATAGTATGGAAGTATAGTTTTGAAATATATTTAGAGCCTTTGCATAAATTTAACAAGTAAAGACATTAATTTTCTGGGGTTTCATAGTGCTTTTCCCTCTGCTTAGTTCTCAGCTGTAAAATAGTAAGGCCCAAAGGTATACATGAGCTATCATCGAAACTCAGTGATGCTTGGCATTGGCCTTGGGGCAAACATCTGAGATTCCAGGGTGAGAGCCTGACTCCCAGAACTAAGTTGAGGAGTTAGGCAGGGTGATGATAATCATTTCTTCTGTATTAACAGTGTGAAAAATTGTCTTTTCCTGCCCTTTGAGTGCCTAAGTCCCATACTCAAACACTGCTGAGGTCTTCAAAACTAACACTGAAATACTGTCTCATGCCAGATATGCCCCTGTCTTGTGCCAGTGGATTTTACAAAACTAGCTAGCTGAGCAACCTTGCAGCTGGGTTCAGACTTCAGCTTTAGCAGGTTTCTCAAAATCTGTCTCAGAGAGCCCTGATCTTTTACTGAGGAAAAGGAAAAGAAGTTTGCGTGAAGCTTGGTAGGACACTTACCTGGGGTGTCATGCCTCAATTCCTTTACCAACCACAATATAAATACTTAGGTAATTGAAACACTGATCAGAAGGAGCTAAAGGTAATTCTGCCCAATAGCAGCCATAGACCAAAGTTAAGAATTGTTTCTGGGTAGCAGAAAAACAGTCTTTAAACTCAGAGTCCAAATACAAGCAGTAAAAACAGAGGTTTGAAGTTAAGCCTCCAAAATCCAAGGTTAGTCCATCCCTAAGCAAAATTGAGTTACTGGATCTATGCATTCTGTGTTTCACTTTGGAAAAGACTATCCTGAGCTTTAAAGCAAGAAAATAATCAAATATTTAGCACAGTGAGTGAAGACAGATTATTTTCTTCAGTCCAGAGTTCACAAGCTATTCCTCAAAGATTCTTATTAGCCATTTTGTTTGGACTTGATGATCTTGCAGATCTTCTCCAAACTTAACAGCTCTATGATTTTACATGGCTCCCTGCTTAGAATGATGTTTCATCCTGTTGGGTACCTTCCAGCCGCTTATAACAGAGTTTAGTAAGAAATTAACAAAATCAGGCATGTCCACTAGACTGTGACTTCAATATCATATTTGACTGCTAGCTTAAACAAAGACTTTTGCATGATCTTAAAAAAAAAAAAAAAATCTATTTTCAATACAAAACAATACCTATTTCAACAAGCAGGGTCTCAGCAAAGCTGAAACAAAATCATTACTCCAGGCTGATTCAGGTTTTGCCCTTTTATCATCAAGAACAAACAGACAGGTGGAGGTTCACTTGCAGGTGAGCCAAAACCAGAGTAATGCCAGTTTAAAATATCCCAAGATGATGTAGCACTCCTATCAGAAAAATCTGGGCAGAGGTGTTTTCTCCCACTCACATGTGAGGAGAACATTTGCAATTGGGATATCATGTTTCAGTGGAATCCCATATGTATACTCTAATGCAAATAGAAGAAAGTCCTCATGATAAGGATTGATATCAGAAAAGAATAAGAATAAGGATTGATATTGATAAAGAAAAACAGATTTAGGCTGAGATAGCTTTGGTGAATAGGCATTTTCAGAGATAAATTCAGTGACCATTTTAGGATTTTTTTTCCAGGGTATATGATTTCATGAGAATGAAACTGGAACAAAAGAGTGTAGTGTCAGAAGAAGTTTATTACTCCATAGTTGTATATAAGAAGCAAGGGCAATGCACTTTTTATTTAAGAGTCCTCAACAGAGACTTGGAGATTTTGTGATTAAGGGAGGGAAGATTCAGGCCTAAAGGACAATACCACAGAAAATGTAGAAGCTGACAGCAAGATGATTAAGGGGTGAAATTTAATAGAATTAGCAAATGTTAAATGGGATTAGTTGGCAGATCCTGAAGATTTACCTGCTTACTTTCCTATGACTAAGATTAGAAATACTGGCAAGCCAGTTCCAGTGGTCTTAGTAATGCCACCATGTCTACATCACATCCAAGTTATCTTGAAATCTAGACCTTGGTCTCCTAATTAAATCACTAAAGCAAGCAGCATATGTAGAAATTAAAGAAAGAACAGAGAGGGTTGCAATGTATAACACACAGTCTTTTACAAAAACAAATGTGCTTTCAAATCACTGTACATAACACAAATGGAGCATTTACAAAGACTTTTGTGGTACATTTTCTTAAGAATTCCCACTGCCATTTCCCCCATTTAGAATATTCTAGGTGTTTTCACTTGTTATTTGGACATATATATGTGACATGATTCCACACAAGCATCTTGGGGAGTACTTTCTTGCTCCTGTTGAATGAGGAATGAGGAAACTGTATTTTTAAAATTAAATAGCACTTAAAAATTAATAATACAGCCAAAGGTGAGTGAGTGATTCACAGGGAAATATTTAGTTGAAATGCTTTCCCTTTTATTCTTGCTGTTGGAGACTAGATTTCATAACAAGCCTCAGGTTTATTGTCATTCAAAATCATTTGTGAATTTTTTTTTTTTTACTTCTTTGAGCCTTTGAATACCAGCTTTTGATATTTTTTTACTCAATAAAAGAATGAGAGGAAATATTTTGCATATGTTCCAGTGTGGTAGAGTGAGGCATAAGATCCTTTTTTTTACTGTGAGCATATTTCATTTTCCATATGGAACTTGGGAAAAAAACCCATTGTAATCAGACATGAAACAACAGATGACAACTCCATAGTCAGCCTGTTATATGAATGAGATAGTCATCATGCAAACACACCAACTAGAAGAAGAGTCAAAACAGTTGAACTAAGATGATGATAGAAGACCTTGCTTCCATGAATGAACATAACAGAGGGTAGAGGAGGTAATAATAATGTGTAAAAGTCTGGGCTACTGGGAAAGCAGAACTGGCCATACATTTACCAATTATTTTACAAGAAGACCGGAGACCAATACCTGGGATGATGACATCAGCTGGCTTGCACCCACCCTCTTTAGGCACATTTGTCTTAGTGAAAGCGAAACTGAGTGGTAGAAAACCACTCAGTAGAACAAGGGAACAAGCTGGGGATGATCTCAGTCTGGTTGCCTTGTCCCCTTAGAAATACAAGTGTTTCCTTTAGATTATAACTGGAAGACATAAGGCATAGGAAGTTGTGAGAAAGAAGCCTCAAAATGAACCTGCTCTCCTTTTTTGTGTGTCTGAGAGAGCAAAAATGTATCTGTAAATGAACATTGTAAATGAGAACTTCCTTTACCAAGAGCAATAATAAAAAAAGTAATCTGCCATGTTGGGAGTCAGGTTTCTGGACCATATTCTGGGTACTTTTAAGCAACCTTTTTCTGGAAATGAAATACTGGAAGCAAGGGAGAAAACCGAGGGTGACTCAATATGAAAAATTTTAGTTGAGAGTTGTCTGTTAAAAATGGTTTCTCATGTCTAAAGCCTATAAGGGCTAGGTTATAACCCTGCCTTGGAAAGTTATGCCTTCTGTAAAGCTCCATCAGCTCTTTCCATTTCTTTCCACTTCTTTATCCCTTCCTATATATACTATTCCTTTCATCCAGCTTACTAGTGGATAGGAGGATAAGGAAAGAAGTGTCAGAGCTTGGATGTTTTTTTCACCATGCACTACATAGCATTCCTACAACAATTCCTCACAGAGCACAACAGGGAAATGCAATTCTTCAAACACAGATAAATGAGGAAGATTATTACCAAAAAAGATATAAATGCCAAGAACTTTTAAAATTATTTCCCTGTGTGGATTCCATGGCTTACCCTGCTGTAAAAGTGCCATAGCATTAAAAAAAAGGAGGGACTAGAATACAACGAGATCTTTTCTCATCTTTGAAGTAGTGTTAGCCAACTGACATGGGGTGTCCAGACAAAGATTAAGTGTGAACTAGCCAGTGAGCTTGAAATAGACCATCCTTTAGGTGAATTCAGTGTCTCTGACAGAGCAGATTTGTATTGTAGCTGCTTACAGTATTTGCAATTCATATTATGCAGGCCAGTGCAAATTGTAAAGGACATCTTGTACAATCAAGCTGTAATCAAAATTTACTTCCACAGATGATCCAAGCATTTCATCTAAGAACACACTTTTTAGAGTGTTCCTGATAGTAAATTCTAAGCATTAAATTACCACAGCAAACTTTCATAAAATGGTGTTGATTATGTTTGTATCCTAATTTAATTACTATTCATAGGAAGGTATTATTTTGCTATTTTCTCAGGTATCATATCCAGTGATTTCACACTGTTACACATTTTACTTTGTACTTTATTATTTGGCAGGGCTACCAGGATTAAGTAGTCCATCTAATAAGGAGATAGGTGTACTCTTCATTTCTATATCTCAGAGGCATTAAAAATAATTAATACAAATGGGCAAAAAGGAAGAATCCTTTGAATGTAAAATAATGTAAGAAACATTCATGATTTAGTATTATGATATTATACTGATTTTGAGAATGAAATATTTCAATGAAATAAATGACAAGGCTCAGCTGTCCTGTACTGCAAGATCCTGCACTGAACCACTTTTGTAAATTGGTATATTGTGATTATACATAATTATTTTAAACCTCATATTCATTTCAAGAATATTACTTCACTGATGTAATCTCAGATATGTACTCAATGCAACAATTTTTTACCCTTATCATAAATTCTCAGTCTAATACATTCAATGCATTGTAACCAGATTTATTTTGTATTTTAATGCTCAGCATCAGTCATAACAGTTTGATTTGGAATTTGAACAGGAGCCACACATTCCCAATGGGATTCCATTGTTAGTTAATATTAATGTTCCCTTAAAATGAAGCAGTACCCAGCTGTCTTTGTATTTATTCAGTGTGAAAGCCTAGCCTTTCAAAAGATAGGTTACACTGATGTGAGGCTACATCTTTTTGTCCTTAGGGTTCGGAGGCTGAACCTTAGAGCTGCCAGACAGATTTGGGAAATTTGATCTCACTGCTGAAGGCTCTGAGCCAGAGGATGCTCATCACCTGAGCCAGCAGGAATTCACCTACACAGGTCAGCTGGTAGGAGCCCATGTGAATGATAACACTGATCATTAATGTCACCCCAGAGATGTGAGAGCCTTCCTTGCTGACAGAAACAGGTTCCACTAGCACCAAGAGCATACTTTACTGATAGGAGAACTGAGATTTGTAGTATGAAATGGAGGCAGTGGAGCAAGTTTAAATAGAATACAGTGGTGTCTGCTTATTTGATCAAATAACTAGTGAAATAAACCACAAAGATGTCACATGCTCTGGATGACAAAATAAATTTAAAGCAGATCAAACTGATTCATGAGTTGCATATACTTTATTAAAGTTCAAATAGGAAGTTTTAACCTCCTTTAGCAGTTTGTAAAAGTGATAGGTGAGCATGGGAAAAGCGAAGGAGTTTTGATACCATGTGATCCACTGCGTGATTGTATTATGACTAACATTCAAAAAACATTTTAAACTGATCAGATCAGTTCAAAGATCTACTTCCATATCAGCAAAACAGAAAGAAACTGGAATCAAGGGTGACATACTCACACAGGACCTTTCTTCTGGAATTTTTCTGGGTGCTTTTTCAGATATATACAATCATACTAAGAAGAAAAAGAGATAACAGATTTTGTTTTCCCTTCTGAGATTCACAGTGTCAAAGAATTCTCCCACTGGACACTAGTAATAAATAAACTTGGGCTGATCTAGAGGACATAATAAGACATACAAATGCCAGCATCCCCTCAGCCGACACCTATTCGACTGAAGAATCAACACAGAAAGCCACTGAGGGCTCAGAGAAATACAGTCACAACTTGTATACTTACCATCCAACACTGCTTCCAGGAGTGTAATATATCCAGAGAAGGAGAAATAAAGAGAGCTCATTAACAAACAGGTGATACTGTCTTAGGTATTTGGCAGTTAAGGTGTTGTGGTTTTACCCCATCAACCAAGCACCACGCAGCTGCTCACTCACTCTCCTACCAGCGGGATCAGGGAGAGAATCAGAGAAGCAAAAGTTAGAGAATTCATGGCTTGACTTAAAGGTAGTTCAATAGGGTAAGCAGAACCTGTGCACCCAAGCAAAGTTAAACTTTAATTAATTCACTGCTTCCCACAGGCAGGCAGATGTTCAGCGATCCCCAGGAGGGCAGGGCTCCAACACAGGTAATGGTTCATGGGAAGACAAACACCATCACTACAAACATCCCCCATTTCCTCCTACTTTACTCTTGCCCGTTATATACTGAGAATGAAGCCATGTGGTCTGGAATATCCCTCTGGCCAGTTTGGGTCACCTGTCCTGGCTGTGCCTAGTCCCAACCTCCCATGCACCCCCAACTCCCTCACCAGTGTGGCAGTATGGAAAGCAGAAAAGGCCTTGGCTCTGTGCAAGCTCTGCTCAGCAAGAACAAAAACATCTCTACATTATCAACCCTGTGTTTAACACAAATACAAAACACAGACCCATACCAGTCATTGTGAAGAATGGTAACTCTACCCCAACCAAAATCAGCACTTAAGGCCGCAGATCAAGAAGTTTATTTTTACATACTTGTATCATATAAAAGCAATGTCACATCAAAGTTTTCTTTTTAGTTGTTCTGCAGATCTAAACACAGAGAAATGCTGGCCAGTTGCTTCTAAGAGTGTCATGCTTCACTTAAGAAGAGCACAGATTAAAAAAAATGTTACATACAGATATTATAAATAAAATATATTCCAGTGAAGTATCTCCTAACCATAAAAAAAAAAAATCATGCCAAAGGACCCTGTGAAGCTGAAAGAAAGCCTCATCATGTTTGCCAAATTTTTGGATGAAATATTTAGACATATCAGTGAACAAGAGCATAGAAAACTCAAGTGTAGATAAACATTTTCTCTGTTTTACAGCGCTGCCTCTATAGAATATGGAATAATTCCAAAACTTGAGAACTACTGCCTGAAAGGCAGGTAGAAATTTGAATTGTAGATCAGAGTTAAGTGTTAGATTCATTCTTCTGAGAACTCATGTTCAAAATGCACACCAGAGTAATCAGTGGGGACCTGCACATTTCATAAATCCACCTATTCACACACACAAGACCAGCACATGCAAGACATACAGTGAGTAATCTTGAACCCAACTGTCTTGTTAAAGGACTCTGCTTGCTTGTCACTATTGTGTATTATTAGAATACAGTTTTATTTAGTAAGCAATCCTTTATACATTGACTGTTCTTGGCTGGAATATCTATTTGAATTCCAATAATAGCAATTTCAAAATGGAAACACCTAGCAGCATGATGATCAGGTAAGCAGGTTGCTGAAGATGTACAGACACCTTTAAACTACATTTTTTCAGAATATGCTAAGCTTTATTGCCCATTTACAGTACTATCTACCTTTGTAAGGCATTTTATGGCATAATTTCTTTCTCCCAGATGTCTTCTTTCAATTAAGTACTACCATTGTGAAGTTTTTTTCTGGACCTCACTGCTTCTACAGTAATATTTTTTTCACAGAGATGGATACAAAATTTGCACTGTGGGAATATTACCAGCACAAAAACTGGCCAATAACTTCTATTATCCCAACAGCTTGAATATATACAACTGTACCAGATCACACTACATATGCTCTGTAAAATCAAAGATCCATTCACATTGTTCCACTTGCTCCCATGGCTGGCATTGATGAAAATCAGTAAGGGTTTCAAGTTCATTGGGTTATTTTTTGGCAGTCTCTTAAATTCTTTCAAAACAATAATATACTTTCTCACTTTTAAATTAACACTAAAAAATAGAGAAGGGTCAATTTTATTGCAACATCATAAAAGGTTCTGTTGTAAATAATCTGAAAAAGCCCAGAAAATGGCCATCTCGTTAATCTTTTGCATTCTTCAGAGTTTATTCATAGTCTTAGGATTACAAAGGACATTTCCATTGCTCTAAGGACATACACATACAACCTACAATAGAATTCTGGTATTCTGAACTATTAAGGAGTTACCATTGGAGTTTCAGTCAAATAGTGACTTTTCAAGAGAAAACTGGGTGGAGTCACTTGGAGTCGACAGTGCTTGTGCTGTCTGGATTGGTGTGATTACCGTCAGGAGTAGAACAAGCAACAGCTGAACCTCTGCATGTTCTTTCCTGGGCGATCTTATGTGCCATCTGTTAGTATCATTATAACAAAACACAAGTCCAGGCTGGTGGTCAGAGGTGTCACCTAATTAATACTCAATAGGAATCACAATGCCTACAGTTCTGCAGTCACACACCAAAAAGGAGTGGTGCTGACTAGAAGCAAGTAAGTGGTGGGTGAAGAACTCTTCATGGTTCTTGTTAGGAAGGGGCCACAATAGCTTATCTATTTTAATGTTTTTATATTATTAGTGAAAGAAAGTAGCAGCTTCATTAATTTCCATCTTTGTCATATTTACTACTCGCACGGAAGCTGCACAAAAAGGCACTAGCTATAACTTCTATCAGTTAACAATTTTCAACTGAGTTTGTAAAAAAAATGCCTCAGAAACAATAGTGATTTGAGAATTTGAAAGAAAAAAGCATTTACTCAGGCACTGTACAAAAGAGCTCGCCGATCGTGTCAGCTGGTAGGGCACAGCAATGGCCCTTTTATGTCTGCTTTGCCAAATGGCATTGGTTATAATATAATTCTTCTCTATGTATTTACTAGAAGAGGAACTGAGTGCTCCTTTTTTTTGAGTGCTCCTTTTACCTTTCTGAATAACATATTTTTCATAATACTAGTGGTCCTCCTATTATAAAAACATGAATTTATATTTATGAGGACAAGTTGAAAAATTGATTTCTTATGTGAGAATTAGCCAAAAGCCCTAAAACAGAGCCCTCCTCTAATTGCAAATCCCTTAATAACCAAGTTTTCTCCAAATTCTCATTGTTGCCGTTATTATTAGCAACACAACAACAAACAATTTCAGTGGCATGGAAGTGTATTCAAAATGGGATAGAGGTATAGATGTGTATTTATCTAGCTTGCTAAGTATCCATCAAATTGAAAGAGGAAATATGGCTGATAACCTTATATTCAGTTCAGTTAAATGAGACACTCTTGCATATTTTGTTTTAGCATATTCCTCCTCTTCCTTTCCTCTCCTCAGTGCAAATGTTTAACCTCCACTGAGCTGCACTTCTTTTCCAATTTCCAATTCATTTACCACATACCCTATAACATAAATTCTTTTTTTAGGATAATGTTAGTGGCACCTGATACAATATCATCTCACCATGCAAACTATTACTGCTAAATAAAATAGGGCCACCTGGCCCTGCTTGTCTATGCTACCAAACTGTCAGGTCATCCTTTAATTCACTTTTTTTACTGTTCTACCTACAATACACATCCCTGACAGAAGAAGGTAGTGCTCAGCAGTATGGAGTGGGCAAGTCTAGCACCTGGACATAAAGCCTGAGGTTATCCCTTGGACTTCTTCTTATAGTAGTTAAAGGCATAGAGTGTAGTAGTAAAGGCATTGGCTTAGAGTCTCTTTAACTTCAGTGAGGATATATTTAATTTTAATATTTAATTTTTATGTGCCTTGGGTTGCAAGGAGGGCCAGCACTGCTAAAATCATGCCTAAGTATTGCCTAGAGTTCACTATATGCCCTTAAGGACTTCGAGGGATTCAGTTGAGTCAGTCACCTTAAGAAAAGGGAAATATCCCAAAAAAGGAGGAATTTTTCCAAATTTTGGGCTAGAAAAATTGTCAGTAACAGTCTAAAAAGTTTATATCTGAGAGTACTGGGAAAAAAAAATTATTACACTGACAAGAGTCAAACTAAATTTGAATTTTAATATTAGCTGTGTGGATGGAGCAGAAAAGACTTTTTAGAAATATTACAGAGAAATAATCTATAACTCTGGTCATAGGGATATAGCTGCAGGTAAAGCATTGGTGTTTCCCTGCTACTTTCTGCTACTTCAGTGGTGACATTCCTTTAGTAAAGGACTGAAAGGCCTTTTTTGCTGTATCATGCTTGAGGTGGCAGTCAGACATTCACAGTGATATGTGAGAGACAACCTGGAGTTTGAGATGAGGCAGGGAAAAGACAATGGAACAGGATAAAATCTCTGAACTGTCAAGGCTGAAGAAGCTGAGTGTGACATTCTGGATTTTGGTGCTTAAAGACTGGATGGAGATAGGCAAATCAAACAGAAACCCCTGAGAAACACCAAAGTCTGACAGTTCAGGAAAGCCCACCAAGGAATGGAATTGCTCAAGGAACAATTTGGTCACCCTGGAAGCCATCCAGGAGTGAAAACAAAAGAAAGAGATAGTGAAGGACAATGACAGCCAAGAAAGAAATGGAGCATTGCTTCTGTCATCTGGGTGAGAAAGCTTTGGTGAAAGTAGGATTTGTCAAGTCTGTAAGTTCACTAATAGGTCTTAATGGTCCTGACTATCTTAACCTCTTAAAGGCGTAGACTCTGGCCCTCACCATCCCGTACCCCTGCCTGTGGCCCTGAGGTTCCATGTACATTTGTGCCTGGGCACCCAGAGCTGCCTGAGCTAGGCTGTAGGTAGGCTAGTCTCCAGTCTTGCCTTCTGCTGTTCCTGACTAAATGTCCTGGACAGCCTCATGGCCTGACTTGTTACCTAGCCTTGACTGAAGGTGTAATACTCATTGCTTGCCCTCATTTGACTTCTAAGTATAGCTAGTGTTGACAGCTGCTTTTAAACCACCACAGTGGTGTGTACTACTTTTAATGTTCTACTGGGCTAGGCATAGAACAGCTTTTTCAGTTCCACTAAAAGTATCTGTGACTCTTGAGTTCATGGTCATTTATTTACTTGAAATCCCCTTGGCCTAACTATCTGTTCTTTACAATAAACAATATGGTGAAGTTCAAATATGCTGTTATAGATATTAGTAAATCTGCCTAGGCTGTGAATGACAAATCTGTCAGGGATGGTATATTCTAGTGGAAAAAGTCTTAACACTTTTCAGCAAGGATCTGTATTGATCCCCATTTTTCACTTGCTGAATGCCCTAAAAATGTAATGTGAAGTACTGAGTTAATATAAAGTGATTTTACCAAAATGTCGGAAGTCCACTTGTGTTAGGAAAATTCCACTTTCAAATTTAAAAAAAAGATATGTTTTTAAGTTCAAAAATAATTACAGTTAAAAAATAATTTCTAACAATTTTCACAGAGAAACAATAGGAAAATATAGTCAACAACAGGTGTAAGCTTTGAGGCAAAGTCTGAACCATGGAAGAGCAAATTTGCATTTCCTTATTATTTTACCATGTTTATGACAATTTAATCTGAAAGTATTTTCTCATTTTTATCAGGTAGAATAATTAAATCTTTCAGTTAAGCTTTCATCCAAATTTTATATCCACTAAAGAAAAGATAGTTGACTACTGCAAAACTTTACATATATAAACACTAGATTTTACATCAGACAAAATTGATTTATGCTAGTCGCTCATTTTTCAACTTAACAGGAAACTACAATCACTACAATAAGATTTTAAAAGCTGGTACTTAATGCATAAATCTATATGTGTCTCCAGCATGTTTTTCAAAACTGGTCATACCTGTTGTCTGTGACTCATTATGTAGGCAATCAAGGACCAGACTCAGGAGCAAAATTAAATTATTTGGTCATATGTGTGTTTCTTGAGGTCATCATCAGAATTCCTTCTTTGAACAGTGGAGACAGGCAAATATCTAACACGGCCAGACCCTTACCTTAGAGGGAAAAGGACCACCTTCTGGCCAAGTCCAGCAGAAACCTCCATATGGCTGCTTTTAAACAATCTTAATATTACCTGTAAAGTTCTTAACTAAAATAAGGTTATTTTTCTGAGCTCAGCTTCTAGCAGGACATAATTGAAGGTAAAAAGTAGTTTCACAGATTTGTTAGGATATTAAGACTTTCTCTCATAATAAGAGGTAGTACAGAAGTGTGCAGAGCTCAAAGAGATAGATTACTGACGTAGAAGTCAAATGCAAAATGCCTGAGTTACACACCCTGTCAAAAAACTCTGTATTGTCATCACCTATTCTAACAATACTCAAATGTGAAGGAGAACTGAGGTGAATGGAGGCTAAGTTACTATTTTTTTCAAGAGGTAATTTTAAATTCAAGACATGAAGAGTACTCTTACCCTAATATTTCAATCCAAACCAGAAATTATACTGTGAATTCTAGAAGAACTAAGAGCTCAGAATGTATGCTTTTTCAGCAGCAGTGATTTTTATAAATTGTCATAAAAGTATGAGTGCAGAAAAATGGAATCTGTGACCATGCGCTGTTGAATAAGGACCAAGTATTCCTGTTTGGTTACCAAGGCACAGACAGGACAGTGTGACAGCTCTTTCAGAGGCAGGCATAGTTATGTCAATGTTACGCTCCTAAAACAAGTGCTCAGAGATTTACAGCTTGAATTCACTTGAAACTGAAGCTGACCTGTGTGCCAAATACCCCAATGCAAATATTAACCCAGGACTCCACAAGCTATACTATGTGTTAGTGAGCTTGCAGGTAAAGTTTAAGTTGTTGATTTTGATTAAAAGAGCCATAAATTAGTTTAGGACCTCACAGAGTTCTAAAGAGCTGTTCTAAAGAGCTGTTCACCAGCTCAGATAAATAAACAGCCAACAGCCTATTTAACAGGCAGTCTTTAAATTGACTTTATTTTCAAATAAAAAACATTAACTCCCAACTGAGCCAGGAAAGAGCAAAGCTTGCTGCTCCTGCTAGTCTTTGTAAGTCTTATTTCACACCAGACTGCATCTAAGGGGCTACTTATATCTTTCAGCTTGGAATTGTTCTAGTTGACCCCTGGTACTTTAATGATTTTTAAGGAAACAATGATAAGGCAGCTGCTTTTGTAGGTGCTTAAGTACTATTGTAAAACTTCTCCATCTTTTTCATCACTATTCACCTCTCCATGAAACAAAAGACACTTCAACAGCAATTAAGTCTTATGATTTCCTGAGAAAAGGCAACAATTGCTTGAATAGTTGAGAAGCAGAGACGGGTTATAAATAAAGCACTGCCATAATTTTTATCAAGACCATATAGGCAGAATAAGCACAGCAATCCCCAGCAGATGCTACTTGAGAGTTTCAACTGCCCAGGTGACAATGAAGCACTTGTTTAATGTTTCAGTGTGTTCCTCTGGAAGAAGCTCTTGACTCAGACAACAATAACTATAATTTTCCTTTGAAAATACCTGTGTGAAAAAAAAAATTATGTTAAAGTCTGCATTTTCAAGAATTAATGCATTAAAAAATATGCACACAAAATGCTGAAGTGTTTTGTTCGCCACTAAACTCACTGGGGCTAAGATTGCTTCAAACCTACACATGTCAATATGAACTGGTTAAACTCCAATTCAGTGTTAGATAGAGAAACTGAATGTAATTGGTTTTGAGTCTCCTCCTTCTATCCTAATTCTGAGACCACTTTTTTCTAATTCAAATAACTTTTTTTCATTTTTCCCTCTTCAAATTTTGCAGCATTTGAAGATAAGAAAAGGAACCGTATATTGTGATTAGCATATATTGTGACTGAATTTAACCTAGGGAAAAATATGTCAAAGTAGTCTTCCTTTAAAATAAAATACAAAACTTGCACATAATATGTTTCTTTTAAATCATTATTTCTATACCAAAAAGTGATAAGAGCACAGGAATTGCATACTGACAGCTAACCACTGTGCACCACTACCAGCAACAAGCAATAAACTGGTAAAAGTCATAAATGAAAATCAGATCCTCCTAATTAAATGTTCAACATACTTAATGGGAGATCAGCAAATATAAGGAATAAATGGCAGCACTCCAAAAAAGGCAAACTGCCAAATAACAATGACAGCTAGTTTAAAAAATATAAATGAAAAAGAGATCCTTGGAGCAAACCTAGAGGCAGGAAATCCGAATAATCATAGAATTGTCATGGTTGGACAACATCTTTAAGATCATTGAGTCCAACTGTTAGCCCAGCAACACCATGTTCATAACTAAGCCATGTCCCCAAGGGCCACATCCTCTAATTTTTTTAACATTTCCAGGGATGGTGTCTCTACCACTTCCTTGCAATGCCTGACCACCCTTTCAGTGACTAAATTTTTCTAATATCCAATCTAAACCTCTCCTGGTCCATGTTGAAGCCATTTCCTCTTGTCCTGCTGCTTGTTACTAGGGAGAAGACACCAAGCCCCTCCTCCACTACAATCTCCTTTCAGGCAGTTGTAAAGAGCAATCAGGTCTCCTCCCTGCTTGAGCCTTCTTTTCCCCAAGGTAAACAGACCCAGCTCCCTCAGCTGCTTCTCATTGGACTTGTGCTTCAGACCCTTCACCAGCTCCATTGCCTTTCTCTGGACCCTCACCATCACCTCAATGTCTCTCCTGCAGTGAGGGACCCAGAACTGGACACAGGATTTGAGGTGTGGCCTCTCCACTGCCACATACTGGGGGACAATCACTGCCCTGGCCCTGCTGGCCACACTATTGCTGATACAGGCCAGGATGCCATTGGCCTTCTTGGCCACCTGGGCACATGCTGGCTCTTGTTCAGCTGCTGTTGACCAGCACTCCCAAGTCCTTTTCTGCCAGGCAAATTTCCAGTGATGCTTCCCCCACCCTGTAGCATTGCATGATGCTATTGTTACTCAAGTGCAGGACCAGCACTTTGCCAGGTGGAACCTCACACAATTGGCCGCAGCCCATTGATCCAGCCTGTCCTGATCCCTCTGTTGAGCCTTCCTGTCCTCCAGCAGATCAACACTCCCACCCAGCTTGGTTTTGTTTGCAAACTTGCTGAGGGTGCACCTGATCCTCTTGTCCAGGTCATCAGTAAAGGTCAAAATGCAAATATAAAGAGATAAAATAAAAGCTTCAATAACCACTTCCTTTCAATGCACTGCTTCTGAGCAGCAAATTAACTTTGTTTTAAGCCTACCATCCCAAGACGCAGTATTTGGCCTCTAAAGGATCTGAAGATTTTTGCCAACTCCCTTGGGAACTCAGACTGCCTTAAGGAAAGTGAAGGGATAGCTAGGCCTTTGAAGGAGAAATGGTCATTATAACTATTTTTTTTTTCTCATGATGGGTCTATGCTTTTTGTGGGAACCCAAAGGGATCTCCCACCCATGGCCCTACAGGCCCTGTGTGTAATATCAGAGAAAAGCTCACAAAGCAGATCAGAAGAAGATTGTTATGGATAGAGGAATCCCTGGAGAGAGCACACTCCAGACCCCATAGAGAGTTACTATGCCAGCAGAGAGGAGATCCTCAAAAAGATTATTTCAACAAACAGGTCATTTTTCAGCTGATGTAAGTGAAGACCTAGCAAGGTCCCTAATTAGTCCAATAAAGATAAAATAAACTTGAGTCCTGTTTTACGTCAGACAGATGATGCATTTTCCTCTCTCAGAGGAGAGGTAACATGGTTTCTATCAATATTTCTGTGGTTTTGGCTTAAACAAGAAGTTGCTTATTCTGAGCCAAGTCATTGTTCTTTTTCATTGTTCTTGGTGGCTTTTGAATAATTGTCCTCTTTGTAAAAAAAAATATTTGTCACAAGAGGTGCTATATTCTTTAATTGACAACACATACCCCAAGAGGGAAAAGGAAGCAAAGCAACCCTTTTGTGTGAAAAAAATATTGTCTTAGTTCACAATAGGATAGACCACTCTCATTCCCCCACCCCATAGTCAAGTAGGAAGTAACAATGAAAATTTTTTCTAAGATGTAGCATCTGTTTTTTGTATATAATCCATAAAAGATTTCAAAATGCTCTTTAAGGAGTTCTAAATCTTCTACAAATTTGAGTCCTCCATAAATCCTTTGTTTCGTAATCTGTATGATATCCCATAATGGACTGGTCTCAGTAAGAATTTCCATATGTCTTTGACTTGGGCAGAAGGAGGTAAAAGAAGGCAAGAGGAAAGGGGAAGTTGCAAAACAGAAAGAGAAAAAATAAATTTGTGTTTATATGTTCTGGGGTTTTTAACAAAAAAAAAAAGCTTGTAGATTCATGATGGCTTTCATTGTATTTATATGGCTTTCCCAAGAGATTCAGCCATTGTTCTAGTATTTTATGAAGAAGTTTCCCTCGTGCTAGAAGACGTGAACCACAAAGACAGTAAGGCTCACATCATCTGAAGTAACTATCACTGGTATTACACCTTGAGAACTGAATCTACTCCATGCAAGGTAAATGCAGACAACTATCTCATTTTAATTGTGTAATTTCCCACCAAATTTTCAAAAGGAAGGCAGCATGGTACGAGAATATTTGTCAAGATCAGAATGTGTTTAATTATTTATCTCAGAACTCAGCAAGCCTTCAGGCAGATTGTTTTTTTCTCTCTGAATAATGCTAAACAAGACCTTATCATACAAAGAGGGAAATGTTATTAAAGCTCCTGTTACTTGAATTCCTAATTATTAGCTTAAATGAGCTTTCAGCTATTGACTTGTATTAGTGATTTCATGAGTGTCCGCCCAAATACAGTGCTAACAACAGGTTTTTCAATAATGGAACACTGTTCAGATGAGGAGAGAAGTTCACTTAGGCACAGATCTACATCTGACAGGTCTGTAATCAGAATTTGTGTCATAAACTGTGAAGTGTCTTTTGGGGAGAAAGACAGCTAGTAAAAAAAATCAGAAACAGCAAGACTCTTTCAAGTGATGCATTTGCTTACTAATAATATTTTTTAAAAGCCACCCCCCCCCCCCCACTTCATATTCTGTATCTCCTTATTTGCCTACTAATGAAGTAAACTGCATAGTAGACAGGCCTTTGGAGACTAGCAACTGGAATATATGCACCAAGAAGCAGAGCACTGCCTTGAATTTCAACTTCCTTTTGTGATATTTCCATGGGAGAAATTACTACTGGATACACACTAGTGGATGCCTTAGGTCTGTCCCTTCCATTACCTAAGGCACGACCCAGGAGCACCACCTTTTAGATAGTGGCAGGACAGTGTGGAAATAGCTTTCCCTAAGGAAATCTCACTAAAAAAAGGCCTCTCTAGATGTGTTGCTAGAGGGATGACAACATATGCCATTATGGAAGAAGCCTCTAATGAGAGCAAATTATGCCTTACACAACAAGAAAAGTGAAAAATCAGGTCTTTACCTTGTCTTTGTAGTTTCAGATATCCATTCAGTGATTATGAAATAATAGCAGCTAAAAACATTTCTCTTAAAACAGATGAAATTTTAGAATACGACTCTTACTCCTCCACATTGTAGCAAAGAGTAAGGAATAGTTGTATTATTGGCAGTGGAGGCATTTCTTAGATTTTCCTTCAGTATGTTTGCACAAGCAGTATAAAATCATAGCCAACACTTTGGAAAGCTTTTCCTTTCATTCATGAAAAGAGAACATGCTGGTCAGTTTTCTCTAAATGTGTAGCAATTTTTAAAAAGCTGCATTTCTAGGACTTCCATTTAAGCATGATTTCTCTACACAAACTTTGCACTGATGACTGGTTATCTCTATTCAGCGACTACACAGCAAGAATGTTATGCAGCTTCCTTTCACCTTAGTTTCTTTTGCCAATTGGTAAAGACCGCATACCAAGAAATCCATGGGAAAGCATCAGTGCCGGTGTCAAACGTCTCTCACATTGCAGTCTTGCATTTTGATACAGAATATGTGAAGCCACCCCAATTTTCTCTAACTTTTTAGACTCTGCATGTGTCGAAACATCACAGTATTTGTGAATTTAAATGTAAGTCTTGAAAAATGAGTAATGCTTACATTTTGGTATCACACCCTACTCATTCCTTTCAGACACATACATTTTTGTCTGGTTAGTTTCTGCTCTCCACCCAAAAAGTCTGCTGTTGCTAAGATCATAGTAATTGCATGTCAGTGGCAGTATATTTCAACTGAACTGATCACAAAACAGGAACAAATTCTGTGGGTCTGGCTAAAAAATATCACTTTGAATCTTTAAAAAGAAGCCTTATGAAGGCTTGCACTGAAGATCATATTGGAGCATTTTAAATTTGCTATTTATTTTGTATTTCTATTAATAAAGGGTGAATTTTAATCATTAAAGCTTTCTGTATAAAATTATACTAAATCAAAAGACTTCTTCATTTTTACCCTTTAAACTAAGAAAACTGAATAATCAAGCATTTTTAAAGGTGCCTTGCTTCATTTAAAAATTAACTTGTTCAAATTTATCCAATTAAAATACTCTAAAGAGTCTTTGTCTTGCAATTGTCAGTGGAAGAGATCTAAGAGTGACACAGAATTTTCTCTCTGAAAAATGTATTGATGCAGGCTCTGCACTAGTCTAACTATACTCCCTAGCTTCAAGCTCAGAGGTGATTTATACTTCTGTCTTCTAGAGCATGGCCTGAATTTGCTTGCCTTTGCCTAAAAAGCAGGATTTGAATCAAATTTCTTGTGTTTTCTTCAGAAATATTCTGTGCTCTAAGAGGATATGCTGAGGTACTACCAAGCTCTCAGGAAACACCGGGTGGGGATGGGGCTGGGGGACCTCAAAGTATGAAATTAAATCACAGGAAGTGGAAACATTCCATTCAGCTTAATTCGCACAGCATCTCCCATAATAATGTCACTTTGGCTGTCCAGTTCTTACATCCTTTAGCAATGAGTGCATCAAGGTGGCTGTTATTTACTTCCCCGAACTTCAGCATTGGCTGGTTCCTGCCTCGTCCAGAAATTTTTAGTCTAGAAAAGCCCAAGTCCCGTGGAGTGCTTTGCCCACATCAGGGGTGGTGGAGCCTTTGGCTGCCCTGCAGCGCTTCTCTCAGCCCGTGTAATGTTCCAAGGCTCTGGGGCTCCCACTCCCTCACCTGCAGGGAGGAGTGCCAGAAATAACTTTTCAGCTAGCAAAAAGGAATTTTTTAACTCAAAGATTTACAAAATCCAAATTTTTCAGGACTGCTTGCTTTCCCTTCTGTCTCTGTGAAGATATTTATTTCCCAAAAGAAGTCATAGTCCGTGTCATTCCCACTGGTACAGAGACATTCTTTTCAGTCACTTCACTTTATTTAAGTCAATTAATCAACCTGCTCAGTTTGAATTAAAAAAAAAAAAAATCTGAAAAGCAACCTGAAAAACAGAAGAAAACATGTTCAAACTGAGATTTTTTAATGAATTCTAATGTAAACCTCGTACTCCTGGTTTAAGAAATCTTTCCATTCCTCCCAGGCAATCCCAGTAACAGCTGTGATCCTTGGGCATTGGTAACTGCAGAGTGCTGCAAAGTGAGATACATGATTTCAACTTGCTTTTCACTCCACCGCCTTGGAGAAATGGGCAGGCTGCCACAGAAGTGACTTCTTGTGTTAAAAAATGGCTCCTTGTATTGCTTGTATCCTGCGATTTCATGCTGGACACAGCAGATTTAGGGAAATGTCAGCGGTCCTGGTTGCTTTTCCAAGAAAGAAAGTAACAAAAAAAGTGTCTTTCCGTCACATCTATCTGTACACTAAAGCTAATTTTCCGTCATTCTTGGAATATTGGTAAAGTTCCAGACGGCTGAAAGGAAAAATTATGCTGTGACAATATCTTAAAAGCATTAATGAAACCTGAGTCCACAATCAGCCTGTCAGCAGGACTGCAGTTCATGGTAAAACAGGAAAAGAGAGAACTTAATTAATACTACATTAAAGGAGCATAATGCAATTAATGCCAGTTACCCTGGATTTATGGAAAATAGATTTTGTCAGAGAGAAAATTTCTTATCTTTTTTGATGAGGTTACAAATCTGACTCATTAAAGTAATAGTGATAATGTAATAGACTTAGATTTCTGTAAGGCATTTGACTGAGTACTACATAATATTTTGATCAGGGAACTCAAATGATGTAAAATCAATATAGCAGACACAACATTAAATGAATTAAGAGTTGTCTAACTGATAGGTTTCAAAATGTAATTGTAAACAGGCACCCACTTCCATCCAGGAGTATTACTGATGGAGTCCTGCACAGATTGCATTTTGGACCTTTCAGGAACCTGGTAGGGAAAAAAAAGAAAACAAAAATCATTGCTGATCGAATTTGCAGATGACAAGAAGATTAGTTCTCTGAGCAATAATGAAGAGGAAAGGTCAGAGACACAAAGCCAGCTGACTCTCCTTGCAAAATAGATGGAAACAAAGGATATATACTCTGGTACAGCACACACACAAAGATTTAGAAACAAAGACAATAAGATTTATAGATCTATGAAATTGTTGGTCTTTTCCAAGTGTTAAACTCCACATTTTAATTAGACCATTAAAATGTGTAGACTGGATGGTCTAAGCCGCATCCTAGTATATAGAAGTGATAGGCATGAGTTCTGGAGGCATCAGGTAACAGTAATACTCTTTGCATGACTTAATGTTGTTTAAATAAGATTTGATTTTTACATAAACTTGTTTACCTTTTAACTTCTTTGGGCGTAGAGGGGGGAAAAACACCTTCCCATGCGGAGTCCTTTTTTATCCAGAAGTACGTATCAACCTTCCTATTAACTTAAAAATGGAGTTGTCAGCTCGGAAACTGATTTATAGAAAAAAATAATGCTATAAGATGACACAATTCTCAGCCAGATGTGGGTTTTAATAGAAGAATAAAAGTATTCAGTTAAAAAAAGTCACCAAAAAATTTCATTAGAGATGTGCATCAGAATAGAAATAACGTGCTAAGTATTAAAACATTCAGAAGTTATTTACAATAAATATTCAGGAAACTGATGGAAAAGGAATAGATTTAATAAGCTTCAACTCCAAGGAAATTAAAGTTAGTGGTCAAGATGTGAAATAATAAGAAAGTTATGCTTCTTCATAGTCCTGTTATACAGGTGACAAAACCAGATCATTAGAAACAGAAAATAACTTTGAGATGCTGCAATTATTTTTTATACTCTTTGCTGCCTAACGTGATGGACTAATTAGTGGAAGTGATCACAAATTGCCTGTGGGCCACCTCCAGAGAGATAGACACCCTTTCTGCAGTCTCCAGCAGGGCTAGAGAGAGGCTGCCAGATTTGTCACTTCCTGGTTTGCACCCCATGTTTGCAACACCTTGCCTGGCCAGCTGAGGGACACTCAAGGTGCTGAAAGCTTGAGCAGCCCTGAAATTCATGAATTTGTTTAAACCCACTTGTAGAATATAATTTAGAAATTATCTGAACAGGCTGGCTCTTTTTCTTTATTTTCTTCCCCCTTTCACCCCAAACAAAAGCACTACATTGTTTAGCTTCACAGAGGAACAGGAAATTGGAGTCTCCACAACAAATTTAAACTCAAATTTTACAGCTCCAGTGGACTGCCTGCTACCAGAGGTAACCCAGGTACGTTTTTCCACTATCATTGTCATGATGTAGAGGATTTTTACAGCTCTTACCTAGCAAGGCATTCTGTGCCTGCAGAATGTGGGACAGAGTGAGGAATGGTAAGATAAAGATCTTGGCAGCTGAGGATGTTCAAACTGAGATTTTCTGGAAGCTCCTGAAGCACAGATATATATATACACACACATATTTTAGGAGACATACATTAACTATGTATTTTTGTAGCAAGAGTCACTGTGTTGGTATTTCAGCAGTTTTCAGGGTTTATCAGTCAAGCCCTTTATTAAAGAAATTGGCCAATCCTTGTAATTTCAGGTTGCCAGCTAGCTTGGGAAAAAAACATTGTATGAGTTTACATTTGGCTCATATTTTTAAAAGCTGTCCAGAAACAGAAACCTTGTACAGTTTTTTAAAGCAGAAAGAGGTTCTTCAATGCAGTTTGTTCAGCTTTAACTCCGTGAATGAAAAAAACGGAGGCATTTTGTTAAGGTGTAGCTGAATTATAGTCCTAATACACCTTGGAAACACACCTTCCTAGTTTTGATGACTTTTGTCTTCTTCTCTTCTGAAAGAGCATTTGGTTAAGAATGAGACAAAGTACTTAAGAGCCTGAAACACCAAAACATAATGTTCAAACAGATCTGCTGCTTTTGTCCACTTTTTTTCCTTTGGCAAGCTTGGGAAAGTACTTTTCCTTTGAGATCATCTTTTAATGTTTTGATTAATAGGTACTTCCATACATAACTTAGTACTAATCTCTTCATCTTAAATTGGTATAATCCTTAGAAATATGCAATTGAAATTGTTACCAGCCGTGTCATTACAGATGTTTTATCTGACTGAGGAGATAGTTTAAACTAGCTTTGCTGCTGAAGAAAATATTCATGCAACTACAACTTAACATTACAGAATAAAATTCTGAAGAGCTTAGAAAAATTAGTGTTTTAAAGACAGATTCCAGAGACTCTTTGGCTCTCAAAGTCAAGTTAATAACAATGACCTTATATTCCTCTTCTCTGTATAAAAGGAAAAAAATCAATCAAGCCTAAAAGATTATATATGCTGAATATGCATGGAGAAAATCGAGACTGTCATTATCCTAAGGGACAAAACCTAATCACACACCCTCTGCTGAAAGCTCAGATGGTCTACTGGGAACCCAGTCTTCGCATATGTAACACTTGCAAACCTCTGGAGCCTAAGCTGTGCCTAGAAACCCTTAAATCCCTGTGGCATATTCCCAAAGAGTACATTCTCTGTCTTGCATATCTCCTGAGATCAAGAACTCAAAATGCAGTTGCACGTCCCACGGCAAAGTACCAACTTGTCAGATTCTTCTTACATGCCAGAAATAGGAGCCTTGTGTGTTAGGCCTTTAGCAGAAATATGTGCATAGTATACAGAAGCTTTGGAAGAAATTGAGACACTGCTCCTTTTACTTAAAAGACAAATTATAAGTTGTTACTGATGATTATAAATCTGCCAAAGGTAGAATGCCACCTATCTGATGTGAAGTACTTCACACAGATGTGATCCATCTCTGGAAACCTCCACAAGCAGCAGCCTTCCCCAGTGACTGGACAGGGATTCAAAGCATCTCAGTTACAGGCTTCAACAGACACCAGAAAGCTGTCTAGTACCTTGGTCAGGCGAGCTGAATCAACCCCTAATGCCTGAAAACTGTCCTTCACTTTATCTCAGGGTTCTTCCCTCAGGGTGTGTTTTTATTCAGTTTCCCTTCCACACTACTGAGCTCCTGAAGCTGAGATTTTTTCTTCAGCCTAAGCTGCTAGAAATGGTTCATTATTCTTTTTTATAACCTTCTGGTTCCTCTGCCAGTTGACATCTTCTTTTGTGCTGATGTGGAAAAACCAGATCCTAGGTAGGTGACTTGCTTTGGCGACCTGCTGCCTATTGTGCCAAATCTGAGTAACAGCAGCTGGCTTGTTGCTTGAAGCAATTATGCTTCAGTGATCCTGGAGTCACGTCCCTTCCTCTGCTCAGGCTGACGTGCAAGGAGACAACAGAAAGGATAAAAAGCCAACCTAACTAAAACAGAAATGGCAGCTTTCCAACAACATAGACATGACACTCACAAGTCACCCTTCACTCTCTACATCCTCCTTCTAAAAAAATTATAAATCCCACAAGCACTGCTCTCTTAGATTTATTTAGATATGGAAAATTTAGGTCATGGTACTCCTTACTTCTCTCTTCTCCAAGCTCTGTAGGTATTTATTGACGTTGTAAAGGCTAACTGGGCTTTCATCTTTGCAGTGCCTGAGAACTGGCACAGCTCTGCTTAAGCCCTATCCCTCCTGCCAACATCCCTCTGGAATAAGAAAGGGCCTTTAGAACCTCACAACTTCTTCACAGCTCCTGCAGACCCTTATGAATGTAACTGGTAAGGTACAGAGGAATTGAAAACACCTTCAACTATCGACTAAAGACTAAGCTACCAATTTCCACGGTCATGGGGCATCACCCACCATTCACCTACTGCCACATATGTGGCACAACATACCTCTTTCAGGTAAACACACTTCTTTCATAGCAACACACCTCTTTCAGGTAAAGAGGGCTGGATGTGCATCAAGGTACTGAAAACAAACAAACAAACACCTAAAATTAAAACAAAAAAAACCCAGAAAGTCTAGGAATACAACAGATATGTAGAAGAAACATGCATAGAGCTGGTAAAAGGGTTTAATAAATGTACAAGCGAATCTTGAAAGTAGCAAATGTACAAGGAAATGTTGAGAGTATGCTTTACTAGGAAAGTCACAGTACAGAGAGGGTGACTAGAGTTCTGTTACATAAGTTAGTTGCATATACTTTTTTCCAAATATAGCCTGTTAATTTTAATTACATCTTTTAATACAATGCCTGTGCAGAAGTTTTCTAACCCCAAGCCCGTCCAAAGTTTTATAGTCTAGCTAGAAACTTCTAAAAATAGAGCATTTCTAATATAAAACCACAGGATAAACTTCAATAACTATTATATTATGCTGCTGTGGTCAGGGTAAATCATATACTGTGATGACTTAAAAATGGAAAAAAAAAAAGAAGAGAAGAAGCAGGAGCCCAATCCACTGAAGCATGACACAGGTAGGGGTCCCAGCTTGAAATTCTTCAGGGCTGTTTGCACACACAGTGGAATGTTCCAAAGCCTCGTTTATCACATGTTTCTGCAACATCAGCTGTTTTTCTACAATTCTAATCTGTAGCTATTTTTCTACAATACTAACCTGTGCTATTCAAGAAGTTTGGCCTTAGTTAAATCTTTATAAAAATCCCTTGCTTTTCTTCACCACAGCCAGTCTTTCAGGAATATAACTAACAAATAAGAACATCTCTAACAGCTAATGGATCAAAGCTGAGATCGTACTGCTGTTCTTCAGAGAAATTGAAAGTTTGATGAACTGAATCAAGTACCATTTTAAAGACTTCTGTTCAAGATAAATACTTGAAAAAAAAAAAAAAGAGGCTGTTCTAATAAAACACAGAATATTTTTCCTTCTACTGAACCGTAACTGAACATTTTATGACTTACACAGATTCCATCAGCATTTCTAATGACAGCAGAAATATTTCTGGAACAAGATAGGTTTCCCAAGAGGTTTGCACTGTGAGATGAGTAACCTTTCGAGATGAAAAACAAATATATAAATAAATATATCTTAAAAAAAAAAAAAACATTGTTACCATCAGAATAAATTTGAGGCCAACATTTGAAAAAAACTGAATACTAGCTGAACTTCCAAACCCATGTTATTCACATGAGCACAAAATGCTTGCAAAACATATGCACGGAATGAACAAGACAAGGACTGTGTGTGAATGAGTTGCTCATATTTGCTGTATTAATGCAAAGAAATGAATCATCATAATATGTTAAAAAATAGAAACTAAAGCTTCATATTATTAGAAGGATAAATAATACCCCATTTCTAGCAACGTGCTATAATATTCTGCCTCAAACCATGAATCTGAGTTATTCAGCTGAAGACACTCCCATGAGGCTATAGTAAAAAGTTAAATCCCCTCAGTTATTTTTTAATCGCTTTTTAAATATCAGCTCTTTAGATGATACTGTGTGAAAACAAAGCTCCTATAAGTGATTATCCTATGAAGTCTCCAATATGTTTCAAATCATGTTTTCTAATACTTGAACTGCTATAACACTGAAGAACATGGAGCCAAGTCAGAGAAAACAGTTATGTGACTTTTCAGCCCAAGCAGAAAGAAAATTACATTTGTAAATTATGGCATGATCTATGAAGCAAGACAGAGAGTAAGAATAAGAAATATTTATGAACTTAAGCCCACGTCTACTTACATCACAGACAAGTTCAATACCTCAATATGGTGAAGGTACAAAGTGAAATTAGCCATTATTTCTACCAAAAAAAAAGTCTTTTTTCTTTAAATACATTAACTGTTGAGAGTTTTGAATTTTTTTTCAAGTATCACAACACATAGCACTGCCTAATTAAGTGCTTCCAGTTCATGTCTTCCTGAATAAGACTTCTACATATTCAAAAGTGATCTGAAAAAGGAGTGGAGAGCTAGGTGACAGAATTTGCTACATGCTGCTCCTGTCTAACTTAGACACATGATGGTACACCCAAACACATTGTCAGGTTTGTCCTCTAATATTTTCCAGGGTGCTTTCTTTTGGGAACCATATAATGAGAAATTTAGCTGTAGATCTGAAGGCAACAAAAATCTCTCTCCAACACTAGCACTCAGTATCTGCTCAGGCTGAAGTGGTAAGGGACCAAAAGATACAAAATATAAGAAATCAGTAGGAGCTCTACAGGTGGGAAGGGAAAGTGTGGGCAGGCCAAAGAAGAAGAGGATAGGCTGCACAGATACAACACACAAATATTCATGGACATGACACATCACACACCCAGTAAAAAGGAGCTGGTGGAACCAACACTAGAGCTAAAACACTAACTCACAGAAAAGGCAGACAAGGGACTGTGCTGTGGTATCTCTTTATGGTCTGAGGTGACTAACCGATTCAACTCTGAAGGTGATATGAATTTTGTCTTTACATCAGGAGTTTTTGCTTTTGCCAAGAATGAAAAGATCAGTTAAAGCATAAAGCCGTAGTCTAGGGTTCCTCCCCACTACCTAGTGCAGCCTCGTGTCAATTTCAAGCTTGACAGCATGTCTCTAATTACACATATAATTTCAGAAACACTGTATTTCATGGGGAAACTAATGTAGGCAGATAGGCAATCAAGCTTTTCAGCAGACCAGGCAATGCTCTCTGCTGCTATAAATACCCTTTTGACAGCACAGGCATATTACATGTGCATGTAGGTTTAAATCAAGATTGAAACTGTAGATATCAAAGCTTTATGTTTAGTATTTGCAAATATCTCAGTAGTGCTGGATTCTGTTTGAATCTCTTTTATCTGCTGATAGAAACTTAATGATGCTTGCCTATAACTAATGTTAAATTTAGTGAATGTCTTTGAGCCTGTCCCAGCCAACAATGCTGAGGCTGTGCAGTGTTCCAGTAGTCAGCGGTCAGATCCTTTACCATAATCGACCAAGGATGAATAAGTGTTCTGAAGATCTTCCTATCCCTTCAAGGGTTTTCAGTAAATCTTTTATTCAAGTTAGATGGAATAGCAAATTCTTCTAAGAACCAGCATGGCACACAATTTGAATTTTTCCTGGATCCACTCTGAGAACAATACTAACCTGACTGTAGAATTATACCTAGATCCAATAATTTAACTTTACAGATGTCCTTAGGAAGAAAAGACTATATACATATAAAACAAATACCTCTCAGATTCATATGCAGCTGCTCTCTCAGCATGAAGGACCAGAAGGAGGCAACGCCCAGTCACCAGTAGGTAGAATCATGTTAATGCTACTGATTTCCACTTAGAGAACTGTATTTCCTATGCCCCTTTTGGTGCTTATTTTCGACAATGACAAATCCTCCCCAGATGCAATAACTTGAGTTGATTACACTAAAAATCTAAAACTGTTTCCAAACATTTTCATGAGAAATAATTGTGTATGAACAGAAGCAGCTGCTGAAATTTCTTATACATGTAAATGAGTACACATTCTCTTCTCAGTCTTATCTTTAGATATTTTTCAGGTAAGCTTTATGCCACTATGTGAATCACAGAATCACTAGTTTGGAAGAGACCTTTAAGACCATCGAGTGCAACCCCCAAACTAGGGTTTAGTTGCCCTAACACCTCAACTAAGCCATGGCACCAAGTGCCACATCCAATCTTTTTCTAAACACATCCAGGGATGGTGACTCCACCACCTCCCTGGGCAGACCATTCCAGTACTTAAGCACTGTTTCAGTAAAAGCTTTTTCCTAATAGCCAACCTATATTTCCCTTGGGTACAGCTTAAGACTGTGTCCTCTCATTCTGTCAGTTGCTGCCTGGAGAAAGAGACCAGCCCCCACCTGACTACAACCACCTTTCAGGGAGTTGTAGATAGCTGTAGAGGTTGATAATGTCACTATACTAAAGAGGAACTGCCTTATGTGTATCCCACTCAGAAGAAAATCCTGTAACAGGCACATTTCAAATGAAAAGGAGTAGCAGGGTTTTGAAACTTTGACAGCAAATGTTTAGTGCCTTGGAGGAAATGTTTGCTACATACCCTTATATCATTTAAAATGTGCTGAGCTCAGAGGACAAGAAAAACATAGCATTTTATCTGGAGGGTATTGGCCACAACTGCAAAAAAGGGAGATTGTAGGGGAAGTCCTACTTCTGTATGCTATATACAAAACTATAGAAGAATTCTATTTTCAAAAATCCCACTGTTCTACAGTTTCTGACTTTTTTCACATTTATTCTGTAGAGCTGCACTGTAGTTCACTGCACTACAACAGCTGGGATATTCCTGTATATAAGTGGTTTGCGTATCTTGGGATGTCGTAATAATAAAGAGCGTGCTTCAAGAATAAAATTCCTGATTGAAGATGTGTTTCCATTGACCTCATGGGACCACTGGGACCAGACCCACAAGCATGATTAATCCCAGAAGGAAGGTTAATCAGTTAAAGACATTCAATACTTTTTCAGAATTATTTATTTTCCCACTGCCTTCAGACCTTCTCTGTTTAGAATTTGTTCACATTAAGGTAGGTGGTTGCTCATTATCCCTTGAGAAGATCTCTAGCAAGTATGGATTTTTCAATGGAAAATTATGAGGACACCAGTCTTCCTCACTTGCCTTTGGTAGTTTGTGTAGGACCACGTAGCCGTGAAGCCGTCCCACAGAGACTGTTGCTGCATTCACCCGCATGTGAATATGGCAAGCTTTGTGATCTGAAACAAGTCCTGGTCATTATATCTTGTCTCACGTAAATACTGGAGATGTTTCTGATTACATCCAAACAACATGGTCCCAGACATTTTGCAAGTCAACTTTCCTCTTTCCTCCAGAGGTTTCAGGGTATCCTCTGTCCAAACAATACACTTTACAAAGTCTTGTTCCATCAGCCAAAACATCCTTCTTCCAGGCAACCCTGTTCTCCCTTCATAAGGGGAAGCACATCAGCAACACATTCACCTCTGCTTTCCACATCCTTCACTGCTAATATTGCATTTGGGAGCCTCTGTGTCTGACTGAATAAACATATTTTGCCCAGGACTTGGAAAGCACAACAGTTGATGAGAATAAACACTTTTATATAGATCAGATGAAAAATTCTTTCCTGGACAACAACTATTAAAAAGGTACAAGTAATCACTGCAAATAATCCTCAAAATTCAGTGCTATAAACTTCCAAGCAATTTACTACAAGCAAACAGGACTTAAAAATATATCTAAAAGGCAAACCTTTACCCAAGTCACTAGCACTTTAAAGCAAGAATAATGTGGAAGCTCTAGGCATTTAATAGGAATCCTCTGATTTTGGGTAATAATACATATAATGCAGCCTATAGCTATAACTGGGCAAGCATTCTCCTCTCTCTGCTCATATGCACCTTTTGTAGGAGAGGATTTTTGCACAGTAACTGTGATAAATGGGAGTTTCCAGAATCCCTGTTTGTTTGGCAGCTCAGAACTCCCCATACAATGTCCTGCCCATTCCCCCTGCCATAATTTAAGTTGACTTTGTCAATGTCTGATACTTTCTTTTGCACATGCCCAAAGGCTAGAAAACTCCAGGTACTGCACAAGTACACCTGGAGAAGTAGTTCTAACAGTTTGTCTTTCAAAAATGGAATATCATTTATTTTCCAATCTACAAAGAACTGAAATAATTATGTAATGCTTTTCAGAAGGGCACTTGGTGCAAGCTCCAAAGTCTGTGTTATTAAGGCATATAGATTTAAGGAGCCACTCAAGAGTCAGGAGGGTAGTACACTGAGATTCAAAACATTGAAGAGGTTTCCTGTTGAAATATTGACTGCATGAATCTGGGATGAAGTAGAACTATTCCACTCAATTTAATTCATTTCTAGGAGATAAACATGGTAAAATTTCAACCTTAACCATTAAAGGAAAACACCCTTTGTTCATTATCAGCAAGTCCATCCACACACAGAAAATACTGTAGAACAGTAAAATCAGCTCAATAGTATCAGTGATGAACAGAAATCTTACTCAGTTTAAGTAAAAATAACTGATTCCTTCACAGAGCAAGTCATTGCAGCAGTGTGAACTCCAAAATTCAGTCAGAAACCAGACAATGCTTTTCTTCCTATTCCATCCTTTTCTTACTTGTAATTTCTTTCCTAGAGACATTTTCCTCTAATTCCAATAATAGTTTCTTACCCTGTTTTTACATGGTTTTATCCATAGAATGGATAATTAATATATCCAGGAGTGCTGAGAAGATCAGTTATCTTATTTGTGAATAATAAAAGGAGTTGATGTGAAAGCCCCTGGAAAGGAAAAAGACAAGCTGAAAAAAAACCACAATCCTCTGAATGCAGTGCTTATCCTGTGTGTGCACATTCACTATGAGATATAAATATTCATTTCATTTTTCTTATTATACTGACAAGGACAAACCTGGTTCAGAGGCAGGTAGCTGATTTTTCATAGAATCATAGAATGGTTTGGGTTGGAAGGGACCTGAAAGATTATGCAGTTCCAAACCCCCTGCCATGGGCTGGGACACCTTTCACTATTGGTATTACCAATATCGAGGACAGGACGTGCCGTGGCTTGTCTGGCCCCTGCTGCTGAACCAAATAGCGGCCACTGTGGTGTTTCACCCCAGAGACACCTTTGACTAGCTGGATGTTGCAGCTGGGCATGTGGAGACAAGTCCAGGCATGCTGGAGCTCTGGTGGCGGCGGGATGGAGCTTCCCTCGCAGAGGGGCCACTCCTCAGGTTTCTCGCTGCCGGAGAGGCCTTTAAGGCGATGGTGAAAGAAAGGAGTTGATTCTGATGGAGGGTTTTAATCCAGAGTTTTTATTCTGGCCCGCAGGCTTCTGAATCCAGCAATTGCTCCAACAGAACACCCGACCACATAGTTGCTCTCCCTTTTACCTGGGGTGAAATGAACAGGGCTAATGCCTTTAATAATGTTCAGCTCTTTATTAAAAAGATCAGCTGGGGAGGGGGCCCAAACAGAGCTCACCCCCACTGATGTAGCTTTCCCAGGTAGCCAAAAGGGAAGGAGGTGTGCAGAATCTGTCGCTGAAGTCCAGAGCAGCAGCTGTCCCTTCTTCTTTCCTTGTGGCACACTGGTAGCCAATAGGTGAGGCAGTGTGCAGAGCCTGTTGCTGAAGTGCAGGACAACAGCTGTCCCTGCTTCTTCCCTGGTGGCAGCACCAGGGGCTCTGTCTTTCCTTCTCCGCTTCCCACAGCCTAATCTAGTCTAGTATTTTTTAGGTGATGGTGACGGGAAAAGTCAATCAGGGGTTGTGTTCCCTCTTCCTCAGCTAGGGCATTTGTCTAGTCCCCTCTACTGTGTATAGTTCTTTATTTAGGGGTGTCTTTATCCCCTAAAAATACTCCCATGATCCCAAGGGTTTTTTTTTTAATTTGCATTTTAATCCCAGAATGTCGGCATGGTGGGGGAGGCAGGTTATCTCCAGGTAGTTTAGAGAAAACAAACAGAGCAATTAGCTAATTAACATTTCAATATCAGTACTCAGCTAGAGCCAGCAGCCGTTCCAGTGTTGCCATGGGAACTAGGAAGGCCCTGCCCACGTCTCTGGGGAACACCTGGGAACTTTGTTCATTACATGGGGGAGGGGAGGAGGAGACAGGTAGGAAGCCCAGCAACCAGGTACCAGAGAGGAGGTCTCAGGAGACAAAGGACACCTGGATGGCCCAATGCCCCCCCCAGGGGTGGAGGGCATCTTTTGAATCTGCCCAATCACTCGACGCCCTTTCTGGAATTCCAGGAGAGACAGACAGGGCTTGGCAGGGGTCAGGATGGGGAAAGGAGGGGTGATTGACACACCTGGGAGGACAACTTCAGGCGATAAACCCGGGGTTTGGGGGTAAACCATGAAATCACACTGAAACATTTCACTAGACCACATTAATCAAAGTCCCATCCAGGCTGGCCTTGAAGACTTCCACAGATAGGGCATCCACAACTTCTCTGGGCAGCATCTTTCAGTGCCTCACCACCCCCAGAGTAAAGAATTTCTTCCTAGTATCTAATCTAAACCTACTCTCTTTCAGTTTAAAGCTATTCCTCCTTGTCCCACCACTATATGCAAAAAATTCCCCTTTGAGGCTGAAGGGGAAGCAACAAATAGATGTACCAGTTCCCTAAAACTGTAAAAGAAATTTACAGGTTTTTAGACATGATAATCCTGGGCTTGATCACAAAAAGGCAACAGGAAATTAATTGCAACTGCCCTGGGATAACTGGACTCGATGGAGTTATTCTGGTGTTGAGAGATTGTTCATCACCTCCACACTGATCCTTCACAATGATGCTCATACCTTGTTTGAGCAAGATGAAACTTCTGCCACACCAGGGAAGGTGGAAGTGATCATCTAGTGTTGAAAGTAACTCAGGCATATGTACACCCACAGTGAAGATGTACAAAGCAGGCAAAAGAAAGTCCTGCAATTGTAAGTGGTAGTATCCAGACATTTTGCTCTTCTCAAAATTAAAATATTGGTACAGACACAGACATGCTCACCAGAGTTCAGTGGCTGGAGAGATTGTACTTTCTTAAAACTAGCATTAAGAATAGCATAAGAAATTAATTCTGTCAGGTACTTTTAAAATGTTGTTAATGCAACAAAACTTGCAGTTTTAGAGTTCTACATTTTAACACTTTCTTGTTCCCCTGCTGGGCCATATCAGTTGACAAATTCACTTTGTTACTGATTTGTTCTTTGCCAATGCGCATAAGTGCTTTTTGTCACTTCCATTGGACACAAGCAGTATTTAGGTATACACAAAGAAAATGAGGTAAAACCGGTGAGACAAGAAACAGGGAAGAGAAAGTGTACTTTTTATTGTAGCACACAGGTGCACCTTTTATTCCAGGTCCTACTGCTTTCTGTCTGCTCTCCTGGGACTTCACACTCTGCTGGACAGAATGCCAGCTTTCTATTGTTACTAGATAGCAGTATACTAGCAGTATACTCACTATACTGTGAGTTTAGAAATTCATTAATCTGTAATGCAGGACAGGGAAAGCTTTTCCCTACTGTACAACTCCAGCACTTCACAAAGGTCAGAACACTAAAGGTCTGCTGGAATTAAATGGTGTCTTTTTGTTTCATTTTAAAGCACTAAAGGGATATTATGATACAAAAGATTAAGGGATATTAAGAAACAATTAAATCTGTTGTTTTTTACACAGCCAGCAGCCCAAGACACCTAAGAGTGACTGGTATAAAAGAAGAGTCTACTTACAAGATGTTCAACTCTCCCCAGGAGGAACTGCCCAGAAGGAGGGAATCAGAGCCATGTTTATCTGAGACTTTCTGCCCTTCCACCTAAGGCTGTCATGTCTCCTTTATTCTTTATCCCGAAAACTCCTTGCTACACTGTTTTCCTTACCTGATGTAAACTGGACAGGATTGTGTTCATACTGTTTAAGAAGAGACTGTAATGAGTTTTGTTACAGCAGAGCCTCTCTCACATCCTGCATTGAGCACTGCAGCCTGACTGTATTTTACTGTTCAGGGGTAAAGCTTTCAGAAAACAACAATGAAAAGTACATGTTTGGGATAATATAACAATAGGATAATATAACAAATGGGACAATATGTAAGAACAAATTAAAAATATATGTGTAGTCCTTTACAACAGAAACCAAGTGTAGCACTTCCATCTACATCATGCCATATAATCCTGACCATATTTACATAACACTTTGCTATGCTTGAATGACTCTTTATCACTGGACATTTGAGTGGTATAAAATGGACAATATTCTTAATTTAAGGACACTTTGCCACAGCACTAGGTATGTGAGACTACACAGTGAAGACTAATTCAAGCCTGGGAAGCCAGAATACAATTTCTTATGCAACCTTACCACAGAGACTGTCCCAATGGCTCTAGTGCCCCAGGCAACCAGAAGGAGACAGGATACAGTTATAATGTGTTATTTCCTTCACCTTGGCTCATCCTTCGCTGGGTACCCGAGCCCACACAAAGATATGGCAGTGTCAGTGACCCCTTTTGCATCTGGGATCTCAGGGACTTATTTGCTAGTGCAGTTCAGCTTCACCACCTTCCACTTCTGGCTGAACCTCGAGTTCCTACAGCCTTTTCTGAAATGCAAAGTGAGTGACTTTGCCAGGTCAGATGGCAAGCACGTGGCACAGAATAAAGCAGCACTCTTTACACATGTAACATCAGATGTCTTAGCACTCAGGTGTTTTAAGACAAGTCCTGGACTCCAGCCTCAACACAGTGTTTGCTTACTAGCTAGAAAGCAGGAGAGAGTGGAAAGCCCAGGGAGCCTCACATGGACCTGGTGGAAGATATCAAGGTCAGTTGGGTTATTTCACTGCTGTTCTTTGTGTTCTGTAAAGGATAGTACATGTGGTAGATTAAAAGAAAGACCGTACTTATCATAAAAGTGCACTTGTTATTGTAAAAAACTTTGGAATTATGGCATGAAATTAACAAAGAAAGTGCTGACAGAGAAAAAAATAGCTTATAGTCATAAGACTCTAAACAAAAGCTTATTCTTTATTAACACATATTTAATTTCAATGTGTACTAAAATGGATGACAAAAGCTATGTCAAAAATTCAACACCTTTGTCCATTGGGCAATCCCTCATGATTCTTTGCACTTACTGAGAAGAAAAACAAACAAACAAACAAACAAACAAAACAAACAAACAAACAAACAAACAAAAACCACCCACAAGCCGAAACCAATAAAGAAAAGATGCATTGCAAGAAATACAACTAGCTAAAATTTATATAGATCAAATATTATAAAGCCCCTCCAGATCTGCAGCTGTCTGGGTAGCAGGACTCCCTTGAACATCTTAAAGCATAAGACACCAAAGCATCCAAATCCTTCTAACCCAGAGGAAAGTTGTTAATTAATCCATTTTCTATGTAAAATTCTGTGAGGAAAGTCTAGCTTCTGCTACACAATCAAGTAACAGTATTCTTCTGCAACCTATTAATTGTTTTATTAGTTTTGGATAATTTTTTATTTTATAAATTTTATCTAAGTTAGAAATGTCAGACAAAATTAGAAAAGTGTAGCAGCATTTTTTTTTTTACAACTTCATGGAAGATACAGAAAAGAGAAAACATCACCATAGAAGGCAGAATAGCTTGTTCTCACATGTAACATCTGGGGAATAACAAAAAGCCAAGTAATGGGATATGGAAAAATTATTCCCTTTTTTGTAAAATGACCAAAAATGTATGGAGAAAAGTATGTTCAGATTCACCATGAGACAGCCAAAATCAAACAGAAAAACAAAGATAATGTCCCTCTTGGAGTTTGATAGAGAAATTAGTTGTTTATAACACTAATTTGTACAGTGTCTATCACCATTGCCACTAGGTGTTCTAATTACAGAAAAGTAATGATGCAAAAGTTGCTAAGCAAATGTTAAACACAACTAGTGCATATTCTGGAAGCCCTAAGGGGCTGTTAAATTTAAGTACTGGAAGACAGAAATAGGAATTAAGTCTTCAGAAGGGAAGGAAATTCTGTGGAGACAGAGCCTTGCTCCAGAACACAGTATAAAAATTAGGGATGCCATTCTTAATATGGCATTACCTAGCAGGTCCAGGAATTTATGCTATTATTTATATTATTAACAATACTATTTAAATCAAAATAGTTTTCCTGAAGACTCTAATTAGTGTCTATTATTATCTCTATTATATTTGGCCTTGAAGAGTTATGAGGGCTTCGGGGCTTCTCTGACACAGAATGTGCCAAGTGTAGGAAAATATGTTGATAAGTGCATTAAATAGGTTTTCTTTCTTTCTTTCTTTCTTTCTTTCTTTCTTTCTTTCTTTCTTTCTTTCTTTCTTTCTTTCTTTCTTTTTCTTTCTTTCTCTTCTTTCTTTCTTTCTTTCTTTCTTTCTTTCTTTCTTTCTTTCTTTCTTTCTTTCTTTCTTTCTTTCTTTCTTTCTTTCTTTCTTTCTCTCTCTTTCTTTCTTTCTTTCTTTCTTTCTCTTTCTTTCTTTCTTTCTTTCTTTCTTTCTTTCTTTCTTTCTTTCTTTCTTTCTTTCTTTCTTTCTTTCTTTTCTTTCTTTCTTTCTTTCTTTCTTTCTTCTTTCTTTCTTTCTTCCTTCTTCCTTCCTTCCTTCCTTCCTTCCTTCCTTCCTTCCTTCCTTCCTTCCTTCCTTCCTTCCTTCCTTCCTTCCTTCCTTCCTTCCTTCCTTCCTTCCTTCCTTCCTTCCTTCCTTCCTTCCTTCCTTCCTTCCTTCCTTCCTTCCTTCCTTCCTTCCTTCCTTCCTTCCTTCCTTCCTTCCTTCCTTCCTTCCTTCCTTCTTTCTTTCTTTTCTTTTCTTTCTTTTCTTTCTTTTTCTTTTCTTTCTTTTTCTCTCTCTTTCTCTCTTTCCTCTCTTTCTCTCTTTCTTTCTGTCTCTCTCTCTTTCTCTCTTTCTCTTTCTTCTTTTCTTCTTTGTTGTTTCTTCTCTTGGCTGACAGCTACCAAGACCAAGCACTTCTCAGCCAAGCAACAGAGGAAAAGGAGTGAAATGGGACTTCTCAAACAACCAAATGATCCATAGAGCACTCAAAGGCAGGCAGATGTTTTCTACATTAAACTGAGCCTCTAAGAAAACAATAGGGCAACATATCATGATTCTTATGTAAATTTCTCTGATTCAGCTCTTTCTCTAAGGCCTGGGGACAATTAAAAAAACCTAAAAGATAATTCACATGCTCATCCCAATACAGTACTCATCATGAAAAGCTCATCATCATCATCCATAAGGATTTTGCAAGGCTGATTTACTCTTCAGTAAATCTTTTTCAGCCTGAAAGAAGTTAAAAAAGGCATTTAATCTATGATACTTTAAAATAGGGAGGTGTCTTAGCTATTTCTAGATGGTGGTATGTTTGTGCCACATTTAAAGAGCTCAAATATTTACTTTTCCTCTGTTTACTTTGTGACAGCCTTCACAAAGTCTTCACAGTATTCTGAGGCTGGGATCTGGCTGGTCTACGAAGAGTATCCCTTTTGTTTTACCAGGTGAATCCAATGAGTTTCAAATGTCTTTGTTTCTTCATTTTGAGAATTTGCAACCAGAGAAAACACGGGCCAATGGTATTTCAAGTCCCGGGTGTGGTTTACTTCATATGCATTAGAAAGCACTGAGACAGTAAGAGGTGAAAGAGGCAAAATAAAGCAACAAACCAACCTACTTTCATGGTTAGCTTGTCTAGACCACCCTGGTACAGGTATAATAAAATGCTTTAATTTGCACCACCAGAGATTCTTCAGTGTTACCTCTGCATTACTCTGAAAGACTCAGGGCCCTTGAATTATGCCTCATGTTATTCCTCATATCTCTCTAGTAGCTTCAACAGGAAATATTCCTCCATTTGGGGTTGGCGGCTTCGGTTTTTTTCCCTGTCTTGGGCGTCTCGGAAGCCCGGCTAGCATTACCCTTTGGTGAGACCGGGGCTGCCGTGTGTACGGAGCTCTAAGGCTGAGCCTCCGTGTGGGTTTGCCAGTTTTGCAGCCGAGCACTGAGAGGAGACAAAGAGACAAGGGAGGCACACCTTGTCCTGCGTGGCTGGAGAATCTTTATTTCCCACGTGGCCGCTACGGTGGCTGGGGCAGCCGTCTCCTAGCATGCGTGTGGTCAGGATGGCGCTGGGACAAAGGAGGCATGTGGTTAAATAGGGGGTGGGCAGACAGGGGGAGAAGCCCCCCTCGCCCAATGGGGACAGGCAACAGGGGAGTGACATGGATCACGGCAGCCAACGGGAACATAACTGGGGTGGGTACAGGGTTCCAGGATGAATAGGAATACAAGGATGGGGTGACTGTCACAGAACCTTCAGGAATGAACAGGGGCTGACTACAAGACTGACATGGGAAAGCTCCAGTGGTAAGTGACTCAGAGTGAATCATTGTGAGGGGAAAATGGGGGTACATAGAACTAACTAACTAACATTTATTAAAACCCCTAACTGAACCAACCCAGCATGCAACAGGGGTTTCCTTTCTTTTTCTTTCTCAAAAGCTGCCACAACTTGCATGTCTTAATTCATCTTCTTCTTACTTATTTCTATAGAATTATTCCTTCAATCTTTGAGCTTTCTTGTTTCTCAGAACTTGTTTCTGGGGTTTGTGTGTTTGTTTTGGGATGCTTTTTGGGGATCATTAACATTTCTGAAAAGTGAGACCCATGAGATTCACCTGACCTGTTATTAGAGAGAAACCATGTGTACGACTTTGATGCACTACTTTGCCTTTACATGAGGCTTCAAGTACCTCTGAGCCAGCCCGGATCTCTTGGCTTTCAGAGAGTAGAATTTGGCTTTGTTTAGCCCATTAGAGCACGCCTTGCATTCAGGCAAAAGCTGGTAACATGACAGGCAGCTCTCCTTTGGGCTCTTTTGAGAAGGTCTGATGCTGTTAAAAGAAATATGAGATAGAAGGCAAGGTTCCTGCAAAGCAAGCGCCATGCTGTGGGAGGAATCTGTGCATGTGGTTTTCCTGGGACACCATGCCTCAGTCAAATGCCTTTTGCAGTGACTAGATATGAGAAATAATTTCCATCATGTCACACTTATATGTGGCCAAGGGGATTCTCCTCAACAGTTTCACACTTCCTTTAAAAGACCCTGTTAGAGTTTCTCAAGGAGTGACCTGTCATTATTTTACAGGAATCTGCTCTAGGAATCTCCTGCAGGAATACTGATGGATATAACGACAAGCTCACTCTACAGAAAAACACAGAGTTAGTTCCATGCCATCAGCCATGTTTGGCAAAAACACAGGAAAAAGGCAAAAAGATAAGCTGTAAAAATTACAGAGGCACAGCATTCTTTTCTCCAGTTGGTTTTTCTACAAAATCAATTCCACATCCCTGGTTTAAGACACTGTCAGATCTGTATCTTAACAAGGCACAAATTTCAATTAGTTCTTTTGTTTCCCTAATTACTGGGACTTAAAAATATTGTAAATCCAAAACCTATTAATGCCAAAGATAAATCCCAGAGTGAACTGCCATTTCCAAACCTCATATGCAAAAAACATGGCTTTGGAGGAAAAGAGAAAATATTTTTGTGGTAGTTCTTTCTGTTCTACCAGGAGAAGAAGAAGCTGTTTGACGTTTTGACAGAGGTTTGGAATATTAGAAGTAATTCCAGTAGACATTAGTAGGCAAAGTGCAACTGAGGAGTATGTTCAAGGAGGCAAATGCACATAATTTATTTCAGGTTCCATGGCTTACAGGGAGAGTGAATGCAAAGACATAATATACTGCTTTGCTTACAAAGCTCCACCATTAATGAGAAATAAAATACACGGCTTAAATTATGGTAAGGAATAATTTTCCTCCCACTTTTTTTCTCCATTAAAAAAACCTTATTTTTATGTGAGTAATATTCATCAAATGGAAATTCTTACTCTGTTGCTGGCTTGGACTACTTCAATTATTGATTTTTCTAAAACTGTTCTTCCAGTGGGAAGTGTGTGGAACTTGTTTAGATTGGGGAATGTGAAGTGGGGAGAAAAATAGCTTTTAAAAAAGGTTGTGCTTTTCAGCAACCCCATTCAGACAGGAAAATTGATTTAGTTCTTGGAGAAATAAAGGCAGCAAGAAATTAGTTGCCAACTGGCCTCTTTCCTCTTCCTGGATTACACAGCTTACTCCAGCCCACAGGTTTTTTTCAGCATTGAAATGTTTCTGTGCATGCCTCATAGCAGAAGCTGGCACATCTGTCCTACCTCAATTTTGCTTGCACAGATAAAAATCAGTACCAAGATGCAGAATTATGTACTTTTAGGGCTACAGCACGGTACAAACTTGACAACATTGTCCCTTGCATTGGTTGTTACTGTAGCTGTTGGAATTACATTACCACACTGCTCCAGCTAAAACCAGGATCCTGTTAGAATTCTGCTGTGTAGCTGCAGCCTTATCCAACCCATGACAGGGCTATGAGAGGTATTTGGGTGCTCAGTCCCATGACAGATCTCTAAATGTATGCCTATCTGCTAATGGCTTTTGCTAACAGACAGCTTCAAAACATGCACTGCACTTCAGGGCATTGATAGACTAATTCTTCGGCAGGAGATAACCAAGATATATATATCCAAATTTCTTAATTAATGAATAGGGAGTTTAATATTGCATTGAACTTAATTGCACATCTGGCATATCATCTAGGTAATGCCCAGTGATACAGCCTCTGTTTTCCAATCTGTCATGTTTTTCATAAGCAAGATCTGAACACAAACAGGGATGGCAGATGTCTCCAGCCACTGCTATCTTGGAAGGTGTTAAGTCCTGAATTTTAAGTAATTGTTAAAAGAGGAGCCCTACTATCTAATGAATAAATATAGAACCAGGGGTTAGGTTATGAACTCAGATGTAAAAAACGTGCCTGAGACAATTATTTATTTGCCCTGTATTGAACAGACAGGACTGGTGTGTTGAACATGAGTTTTGAAAGGACCTTGATGAATTCCCATGAACACTGCACTAGCAGGAAGCAGCTGAGTTTAAAATCTCTGGTGGCAGAAAGAAAGGTGCCAGCAAAACTTCAGCTCCAGATGTGAGGAGATCAGCCAGGAGGGAGAGCTGTGAGTGCATCAAGCAAAGCATCACTGGCCAGTTGAAAGGGGGGATTGATTGTCCTGCTCTACTCTGTGCTGCCATGTCCTAGCCTCAAGTGCTATGTGTGGTTTTGGGCGCCACAATATAAGAAAAATACAAAGCTATTAGAGAGTGTCCAAAAGAGAGCTATGAAGATGGTAAAGGGCCCTGAGGGGAAGCTGTATGAGGAGTGGATGAGGTTGCTTGGCTTGTTCAGCCTGGAGAATGGGAGACTGAAGGGAGACCTCATTGTGGTCTTCAACTTCCTTGTGAGGGGAAACAGAGGGACAGGCATTCTGCAGGGCCAGGAGTTGGACCTCAATGTTCTTTGTGGGTTCCTTCCAACTCAGGATGTTCTGTGTTTCTGTGGGCATACCAGGGAGAGTCTACACTGAGATAACAGAGCACTGGAATGAGACTGTCAAGCCAACAGAGGTAGGTGGAGGGATCTCCACCTATCACAGGGATGCTGGGATAACAAGTTGTGCAAAATTCAGTCAAGAAGCCAGCAAAGTAATAACTAATCCTGTAAATTTTCCAGCTTCAGGGCAGGAGGATGAACAGGGATTTTACAGAGTTCCTCAGAGGTATTTACTTTTCTGTGATTGTAGGAACCAATCTGTAGCTGACATCATCAAATCCTTCTTGTGTACAGAAGCCCAGTGTGCATGTAAGATATACCCTGCTGATTAGAGGTCTTATTGTTATTGAGCCATTGCCTTTCATCTGTTAATTACTAAAGACAGCTCAACTGTGGAGCATTAATAATTCTTATAGGTGGTAAAAGCCATGGCTACCGTTGCCATGGCTTCAAAAGGAAAGAAATCTCAAGGAAGTATTTTGTGCGAAAGAAGCAACTCCCCAGAAATAAGAAATTAGTGGCATCCCTTGATTCAAAAATAAATGGATTATACAGGATTAACACCATACAGAGCATTGCTCTGACTTCCAGGAAGATAACAAAGTTCTATACTTCCTATTCCCCCTCTCTTTGATAAAAAGGATACCATTTTATTTTGTCTAGTGGAGCCACTGATGAGACCACAGTATTCTCTGTAACCTCACTGCTTTAGTATCTGCATATGTGACTCCCAGGGAAAGTTTTTACTGATGAAGATCTATGGTCTAGAGGCAAGTACAGTATTATATGAAGTATTATGTGATTAGTTGCAAGCAAACCTTTTCTGAAAGCATTCATAAGAGCCCTGTGTACAGTGCAGAGGAATCTCAAGATATACCCTTAAACATCACTGGAGAAATCATGGAGGCTTTTTTTTTTTGGCACATTGACTGATCTTGCTGGGCAGATGTCCTGCTTGAAGAGAAAAATACAGCAAAGATTCCAGATGACTTGCTGCACTTCTGACTTTTCAAATCCCAGCTGTCCAACAGCAAGATTCTCTCTACTATCACCAAAAAAAAAAAAAATGCACACCAGCAACACTATCTGCTTTGCCTTCCATCCAAGTAGACATCATGGTGGGAAATTCTGAAGAAAAGCAGAAAGAAAATATTCTTCTTGGGGTGGAAGGGAAGACAGAACTTGGAAACACTCTCTGCAACATTATTTTCTCTCTGGTTTGGCCAACACTTCACCCAGGGAAATCTGATTCCGTAATGTCTTACACAAAGATTTACTAGCTGATAGCAGAATCTGTGGGTGTGTGAAAAGCCTGACAAAAACAGTAAGAATTTATTTATGGCTGCAAATATTACATCCATATGGGAAAGTTCATTTGTCTTTAACTTTTTTCAGACTCATTAGAGACTGTTATTGATTTAATAGTCTAGTGGAACATAGAAATAAAAAAGTATAACAGGAGAAAACTAATTACTATAATATGAGCAATACATGTATAATTCCATTTTAAAAATTAGTTACTTCTCTTTCTCTATCATGATTTTTCCCTAGACACAGTTCTCTGTTCATTAGGAGATAATTACCTTCACTGCCAAGCAGTTTATAAATGCACTGTTTATACCAGGAGAGGGTTTGAGAGTTACATTTCTTGTCCAAAATATTATTGCTATTGAGGCAGTCTTACTGTATTATATCAAATAGGTCACTAGACATGCAGATGGATCCATGTGCATTTAATAGTAATAGTTCAAAATTATTTTATTCCCAAAGGACGTATTTAAAAAATGGGTTTGCTGATTAGTCTTTTCATTCCACACCAATACTATTAACACACTGAAAGACATGCTCTTACTTCACCCTCCTCTGCCTCTCCTTTTCAGATACAAGCAGCTTCTGACTAATGTGTCGTTCCCCACACAACATTAAAAAGTGTCACTATGGAAATAGAGCACTAAGCTGTCTTGCATTTGAGGAGTGCATGCAATAATTAAGCTTCACACCACCTTTGCAAGTTAATTACCATCATCCTTATTTCAACAGATGAGAAAATGAGAAACACAGGAAAGTGAGACCGTGCTGCAAGCCTGAGCTCAAGACCCCCTCTTGCTCGTGCTCATTAATCCTCCCTTTTGAACTGTGGCTCTGCATCACCATTGCTGGCTGGCAGGTAGCTGTGTGCACAGCTGCATGGAAAACTCTACCTCAGTCACTGGGCTCCTGCACCTTAGCCCACTGAGGAGGAGCACCATGGTAAGAAGGAAGCCCCAGTGAGCAGGAAGCCTTCTTCAGCCTTCTCCATCAAGCATGCAAATAACAGGCAATAGGCAATGTGGTCCGTATTTAGCCAACTAAGTACCCAAGTTGCTCTTTTGCCTCCCTTGATAGTAAGCAATGAGTTTGGTACAATCCAGAAGATTCAACACTGAGATCTGAGTTGCCACATGTTAATTACAAAAATTATATCCTCAAGGAAATAGCCTGTCTCCCAGTTAAAAAATTTAGTGACTCTAATTTTTCCTCTCTATTACATCTCCCCTACTACTTGCTGAAAGTGCTGATTTGGCGCTGGCATCTGAATTTGCACATTGTAATAGTCATTAAGCAACAGTAATGTGTAGTAATCCCTTTACCATAGACTTTCTAAATCCTTCATTTCCACAAGCTCCTGGAAGGCCAATGCTGTAAAGCTGGGATATGCTTCTTACTTGAAGAATTTGAAACATTAAAAAATATGCACAGCACACTATGCAAAACAGCCCAGAAATTATTGCAAAACTATTTTATTTTCTGTATTGTACAATAAAGCATGACAGAAAGAAAAAGTTCCCAGAAAAATGGAACAATAGAGAGTAATATAATCTGTGGGGTTTGTGTCCTTCATGAGCTATTTTTAATGGGTCAGACAATGAGGTCATTATTTCTGATATTGAAATTATGATTTTACACAATCAGTAGAGTGCTATGAAACAAGGACCTAAATAAAGGGATTTGGTCATTCACTCTATGGAGAAAAGAAAATATAAAATATTTGTTTCTCCCTTATAAATTTCCACTGGATTGAAGTTCAGTAGGAAGCCAAATATGTCCCACAGAAATTACTTATTCTTTGGTTCAACACACAAACTAAAAAGTTGAGGAAGTAAAATGAAAATTTGAGGGGAAAAAAGCATCACAAAACAAATAAAATGAGGTTTAGATGAAAAAAATCATGAAAGTTTTCATTCAGTTGGAATTGGTAAGTTTCTCTATATTTCCAGATACAGAAGAATTAAAAAAAAAAAACCCAAAAACAAAAACAAAATAAGGAAAAGGGGAAAAAGCATGCATGAAAAACTAGCTCTTGGAGCCATTAAAAACACCACAAAAAGCACGCGGCAGCATTTGTCACCTCTCTCCAGAATAAGCTGATTAAAGCACTCATCTGGGACCAATTTCCCCTTGTCATGAAACTTGGAAGAAAGACTTGAGATCAGGTTTCTCTCCTCTAGACTCCCAGTCTATAGTGTCCCCTTTTTCACAGTGAATATTTGTTTATAGTAATAGTTAAATAACTAAAGAAGCAGAATTTGATTGTTCAGTGGGAAAAGTCATCTTAGAAGAAAGATATTCAAACTCCCTTTCAAAATCAGGTAGGGTTTTGGGATCTTCAACATGTTGGGCCAGTATCCTAATCACCAGGATTATGAGAGCTGGAATTACTTCAGCAGATGCTCCTTTTGAATCCAACTCAAAAATGTGAAACATTGTTCTTGGAGAATGCTGAAACTAATCTTTTTGACATTGCAAACACTTTTTTTGTTTGGTGTTTTTTTTCTTTCTTTGCTTGCATTTCTTCAGTCAGAGCTGTTCTTTCAATTTAACCTAAATTTGCCACTGGTTTCAAGTAGAATTGTGTATGTTTAATTCAGAAACAGAAAGTGGCTAAGCTGGAGTCAGGGCTGGTCTCAGAGTACTTCCGCATCTCAACCCAAACATCCTTTGCTCCTTTACTGTTCATACCAATCTCCTACCCTGCTAGAGCTACACATCTGTGTTCGATTTCAGACATATGCCTCTATCAGAAACTTGATTTTATCTCACACATAGGTGGTTAAGGAAAACCAGTCTAGTCTAAAGCTAACCTTCTGGCAAATTTCCCATGAAATTCTGTAAAAGCTTGTACATGTATTCTTGAGTCCCTTGTGCACAAACTCCCTTAACTGTCTACCTGAAGCCATGTCATGAAGTGAGCAAATAAAGTTGCTTTGCTGGCCCTCTAATACCAGAAGAAATCTCCGCGAGTCTGAGACAACACTTAGAGTCAGGATCTGCTGTGAGGGAAAGGGGCAGTACAACATCCAGCCCATCAGAGAGGACCTGCCTGAAAGACCCAAACCTTTCAAATGAGCATAGCAAGAGTGATTTCTGCTCAGATCTTTTTGGTGCTTCTCTCTGATCTTTTTCAGCACTATTTTTTCCATATGCTTTCTGTTTTTTTCCTGTGTTTTGAATATCCTGGGACATGAATATCTGTGTTCATTATGATGTGAACATCAAAGGCATGGAAGTGGCCTCTGTATCTACAGCTGACAATGGTGTTGTAGTTGTGCTAGCTGATTTCAAGCCTGTAAACTATCTGGACAAAAACATTTAACCACCTGCAACAGTTTAATGGTATGCACAGTTAAAAGGCTTTGAGTTCCCCTGATTTTGCTTCAGCTCACCTCTAACAAAGGAACAACAACGTATGAGTTCTAGTAAGGGAATTATTTATTGTTATGGGTAGGGCTGGACCTCTTGGAAAGTGGTGGGTGTAACAATCACCCCTCAATGGAGAGAATTTAAAAAACTGTTATGGTATTCTATGGAACTGTTTACTCAAACATCAGAGACCTTCTCACCAACTCTGCACTGACAAATTTTTCAGATATTTGTCCAGGGATCAAGGCTTTTAGACTTGTGTTAGTGGAGGTATCTATTTTTGAGAAACAGGAAAAGTACAGGAGAACACAAAGACACAGCATAAATTACATTAAAATGGTTACCCACAAATGGGAGAATGAGCATGATAACAAACCAGAAAAAGCAGTGTGATACACAGACAGATAGTTCTGGGGAACAGGTTTACTATGCTGGAGAACACACACTATAATTTCGCCAAAAAAAAGAGTTGAAGTGACACTGAGTATGAAAGAAACTAGCTGTGAGGTAAAGCAATGTGAGATAATAGAGATATTTGAGAACCAGACAATAGAGAAGAATGTGAAGAATTGTGCAAGCAATTCAGCATCAAAACAAAAGATAGATGTGCATCCAAAGGCAGAGATTAAGAGAAAGGACAAGACATGCATATCAATATCAGAAAAAAAAGAAAATATCTGGACTCCAGTCATGATTGTAGGCTCTTTCATAGAAGATCCATCAAGTCTGACAGTGAAGCACACCCAGGGCACAGAGGGATGTGCAGTCTGCCAAGAGCACAGGTACACAATGGGGACTTCAAACAAAGGAACAAAGGAACTGGGCAAGAGCAGCAAAGATCTGCCGATCATTCTTCATGCTGGAACAAGTAATACTGACAAAAATAAAACCAAATAAAACTGATCCTGTAGACCAGCCTCCCAAAAGAAGGAGTATGCAGCAGGAATGTGGAGATACAGAGCCTGGGTTTAATAAGGCGTCTGCAGACAGGTTTTCGTCATTGCTGTTTGTAACACAAGAGGTGATTCAGTGATGTTGGTAGTCTCACTCCTTCCAAAATCCTGGAGAAGATGCTGTGGAGGCAGGAGTAACACTGATGATCCTGGGGTCTTTTGAAATTGATGGCATGAAATGATTGAAATGATTTTGCAAGGAGATCATGAGACACTTGTCTGCAGTTTAGGCATGTAAATATCCCCTAGTCTAAACCATGTCAGTAGTCAGTAGAGAAAAGATGCACGTACAAAGGACTTACCTCATCTGTCTTGGGTGCCCATTTTAACGGAATTACTTGCCTTTTCAAAGAGACCTTTCTGTCAGATATAGAGGGAACTAAATGGCTTAAATTTAGACAACAAATGCCTACAGAAAATTTTATTTATATATCTATATGTATGGATTTAGATTAGATTTAGACATAGATTTTGCTTTTGTTTGAGACTGTAAATAATAGTGTCAGAGAAGCCACTTTATAATAGACTTAATATTTCTAGAAGAAAACCTCATCATCTGCATGCAGTGTTACTTGGCCTGCATAGAAGTAGCATATAAATATTTTTGTTTTCAATGATTAAAGTCAGAGGGGGAAAAGGAGTAAGAAAAACACGTTGAAACATTGAGATCTCAATGTTTTAATTGTTATAAGATCTGACCTTTCAAGTGCTAAAAATGTGAAATTTGAGGCTATTTTTGCTACTAATAATATGTATGTTTACATGTCACATTTGGAGCTCTCAACACACAGAGAATTTTAAGTATTGCCAATAAGTATTTGCAAACAAATTCCTTAAAAAGAGGCAATTTAGGTTGGAGTAATCTGCTGTAATTCAGATGCCTACCATTTGGACATTTGATTCCAATGTACTTACACTGCATTCTTTTTACATTTGCTAATAGACCTGTTCTCCTAAGGGCAATTCATCTTTGCTAAGAGAGGCATTTATAATAGGTCAGAAGAATGGCTTTATACCTATTTTCCTTCATTCAGTATCAATCAAGCCTAAGGTAATTGTCTCAGACAATTTTACATATCTTAGGTTTTCAATATCCAAAATGAAGGAAGACAGTCCTACTCTAAATATCCCAGAAAGAGTCAGATCTCTCAAGTATATGGTGTTCCCATCCTCATGGGGAGGCCAGAAAGTGATGTTGGAGCACAGCTGCAAATCGAGTCCAGCATAACATTTTCTGTGCTGTGCTGCCTCCTGTTCCCATCCCTCTGTTTACAACCACAAGCAAGATCAAGTCCAATTTATGTAGCTATTTGTATGCAAATTAGAGGATATTTTCAGATGCATTCAGCTCCATGTAGGAGGCAGGCAGCATTTAAAAATGTGTTTTTTCCCAGGATGATAGTGAAGTTTTCAGTTTCTATTTTGTTCATCCTGCATTTGTTGGCAGGATGTTGTTCCTGACACTGATTTATAAGCATTTTAAAGCCCAATGTGTCATACACTTCCTTGCATCCAACAGAGACTCCATCTATGTTTCCTCTCTTTCTCTGAGGCCTGCATCTTAGCCTCTCCATTCTCTTTGCTGGGTCCAGATGTCTCCTCTGTCTCACCAGTCACAAGTCTCAAGAGCCTGCTCCAAACTTGGCACACATCCAATTCCTTTGCACCCCTGCCTTCTCCCATCACTGCCTTATAGGCTCATTTACTTTATCTCCCTGTCCATTATCATTTCTGTATTTCCAGGTCTCCCATCTGCCATCTATGACAATGTCTATGCTGTATCAATCTTAGCTTTATTTCTGCTAAATCTTAACTCTTTTTATGTATATTTCTACTTCCAGTATCACTATTTCCTGCCCCAAACATCTTTGCTTTTTCCTATCTCTTCCCACATTTATCCCTCACAAGATAATTATTCTCTTGGTTCTTCTAATGTTTTCTCTCTCATACTCTTCTATGCATTGAATTTTAGAAGATTTAGTTATAAGCAGGAGAAAGTGGATGTTTCTTTTCCAAAATGCAAATATAAGAAACCTTTTTATCTTGATCACACCAGTGAATCTAAAGTAACCTCACTGACTCAGTGGAGCTACACTAGCAGGAAATAAAAGTATGATGGCTGTACAGATCCCAGATACTTGCCTCCACCCTCTAAAACTCTATGCATAAAATAAATTAGTTTCTGTCAGGAAATGGTTCAGGGCAATAGAATTCATCATCTCCCAGTATTGTTGGAGCAGATCCTGGCATGGTTTCAGTACAGAATAGCACTCTCAAAATAGTTCTCTCCTGAGCTCAAGGCAGGAACCATGCTCAGTTTGAATGCTGACACCTGGTTTGAAAGCTAGAAGGTTTAATTGTATGGCCAAAGGCCATTCCATGCCAGCTGTGTCAGAAAACTGTCACAAACGCATCTGATGTTCTTAAAGCTGTATCCTTATAGACACTTCATTGTTTCACACTAAGGTCCTATCTCTATTGGACAGACCTTAGTAAACCATTCCACTCTGAGTAAACAAATAGCTGTCTTGGTAAGCATATCTCAGTGCAGAATAAGCTACCCTGAGATCCAGCCTGGACTACAGCTAGCCCACTCTTCTTCAGCCAAAGAACATTTTGAAGCACTCCATTATCAGTGACAAAGACAAACTAGATATGAGTGAAAGGATGCTCTCCAACTGCAAAGGACAGAAGTCAGGGACTGGCTCCTCCTGTCCATGCAGAGGAAAACACAGGAGCCTTGGATGGCAACTACAAGGTCTCTACCCCCTGCTACCACAATCATTAACATCCTTTCACAAAGATTTCAAGTTCTTCTCACTTCTGACATAGCCATCCTCTATCCTCCTTGCAACATCCCCCTAGTCATACAACCAGAAGCAGAAGTCCTGTGACAGGACTCTACCGGCCAAAGGCATTGTCTGCCAGATTTTTCCAGTCATACTTCCTAATTACTGCAGGTAAACAAAAATTATCTCCCAAAGGTGAAATATTTATACATCACTTGCTATAGACTATTATTTACTCATTGAATTTACTTTCACATATTTGCATGTTGTCTTTGATACCATAATGGCTGAAAACAGCCAAATTATATGTGTTTTGTTTTGCACCACAGACTAATTTTCTGATAGACTGAACGACCAATCTTACACCAGTCAATAACTTACAGGCTCTTATTTAAGTATTTACACCCAGAAACAGTTAACAAGCACCCAGCAAACTGTCCTAAGACAAAGCTAAGGACAAGTTAATGGTGTAATAAATCAGTCATTACATTAAATTATCAGTTTCCACTGTACAGTATTATTGCTTTATTGACTCCTACTTAAAGATTTATCACAATAGTATTTTATTGTGGTTATAGGACACATGGTTATAATACTACTGGGTGTAGTTTACCTTATGCTTCTGTTTTATTTCTAATTTCATTTAACGCTTGCTGTGGACAAAGAGCCAAAAGTGTTGGAAGCACAACATATGAGGACAGAGAAGGTTACTTTTGCTAAATGGAAGCAGGATAGTAGGCACTGGGGGAGTGAAGGAACCAGAGGCGTACTTGTTGTTTGACTCTGAGCTGTAAAGCAAATACAGGATTAATGAGGCTGTAAGACAAGGACTACTAACGTTTTCCCTGTGCAAGAAGTACTAGCCCCAGCTCCACAACCAGGCTATTTGCTTTTCCTGTCTCCACCAATCAAGAGTTACTGTTTCCTCCTATCTGACTGCAGATCTACTTTAATTATTATTTCCTTAAGTGTTTCCATCAAATTGATGCCAGGTTCCAAGAAAAGTACTGTGCCAGTTCTTCTGGAAAGAAATTGACTTGTTTTGGCTGTCACTACAAAGATGTCATATGCATATGTACTGGAAAATATGAGACAGATCATAAACTAAAGCAAGGGTGGCAAAATAGAGAATAAGGCTGTAAAAAAAAATCTTGGCAAAAGTGAGGATGTCCTATCTCTGCAGTGGGAGAGAATTTATTTCTTTATTACCCTTTTTAGGACCCTTTTCTATGTCAGATGGCCACCTCACCCTAGAACAGCAAAGGCCATATGCAATTTTATTGTGCAGATGTGGCCAAAGTACTTGAATCCTCTCCTACCTCAAAACAAGTTTTAAAAATATTAAAAAATTAAATTAACCCATAGGAGAAATTAGGAGCTCACAGGTAACATCATAGCTGGGTACTTCGGGAAGTGGTCAGTATACTGGGACTCCTCTCAGGAATCTTAGCCAGCTGGGAAAGCAGTCAGGCAGGAACCTTATGAAAGTCAAATGCAAAGCTGTAATTGGGGAGGAATAAGCCCATGCTGCAAAACACACTGGGGATCCCCCAGATGGAAAGCAGTTTGCAAAGAAGGACAAAGAGATCTTTATGGACACCATGTTGACCGCTCATGTCTCCTTGTGTAAAGGAAAACCAGCATCTTGGGCTACATTACTGGGAGGTTGGCCAGTACATCTCAGGAGGTGGTCTTTTTCCTTCTGCTCAGCCTGGGCAAGACACATCTGGAGTGTTGGGTCCACTTCTGGGCTCCTCAATGCAAGAGAGACATGGGCACACTGAAGTGAGCACAGCAGAGGTTACCAGCCTGGCTGGGGGCTGGAGCACATGACATACAAGGAGAAACTCTGAGACTTAGGACTCTTTGCCTTCAGGAAAAAAAGGCCATTGCTGCCTACAACTACCTCATAGGAGAGCCCAGAAATCTTTGAAGCTGGTCCTTGGAGCTGGTCCTGTTTTGAGCAGGAGGTTGAACTGGAAGCTGATGTCTCTTCAACCTGAGTTATTCTTTTTTCATGTGACCCTGCTGTATGAAGGCAAAGACAGAGAGAAAACCTGTGTGCACAGAGACAGCCCTATCCACATGGTGGAAGGAGAAGTAATCTTCCCCTCAGCTTATTTCCTCCCCTCTACAGTGTCAGACTTGTGGGCAGGAAATGAGTTAATAAACAAGAGTTGATGAACAAGTTCATAAACTCAGTTTCTGTGAAGAGCATTGAGAGGGTAGAGAGATGGAATTCACCCCTTTGTTTTCTCTCAAAAATCATGTGGAAAAGTTAGGAGGCCAATCTGAAACAACCAGTTCCAGAGGAAGCACAGTAAGCAGCTAAAGAAACATGGTCTCAAGGCCTGTAGAAAGGCAGGAACCTTCCCTGACTTCTCAGCAAAAAGTTTTGGTCAAAGAACATTCCGGAGATTAAAAAAAACAGGCAGGGAAAGAGGGTAAGGAAGAAGAGAAACAAAATGCTATTTTCCAACTGATGAAACTCCGTGGGACAAATTTGTCAACAAAAGTTGCTCAGGTCCTTCACAGGTATTTTGCTTTCTTGTGACATCAGTTGGAAAAGACCATTTAGAAAAGGATGACATCCTGGGACACCCTAGGTAGCTGCCACATAACAAAAGCGCTGATGCCTGTTTCTTAATTGTAGACAAAGATATATAATGAGCAACCCCACTAAGTGACACAAAGGAATGAAGAATCAGGTCTTTAACATATTGAAGGGAGGCAGGCAGTAAAAATGGCATTTTGGACATCAACATAGTTAACTAGTATCTTTATAAAAGCATATATAAGGACAATTTTTCTATTAACAGAGTTTTTTAGTTGACTTTTGTGCTAGTCAACACATCAATTGCAGTGGTCAAAAGAGGATCCTCAATTGCAGTGGTCAAAACCATAACTGAAATACATGCAGACATAATATTAAACATGTAACCTTCTTTTAAACTGATTCTGTCTGGTATCCAGCCACTAAGAAAAACATTCTGGTGGTTCAGCCTGTGCTCAGAACCAAATTTCTTGTGCTTTGCTGGTAGCCCTACCCAAATGAGATATTTAAAGTTAGCTTGAGGTATGTCTACATGATCAGCCATCACAGCAAGGGATGTCGTGAAATGCAGCTCCACTCAGCTCCATGCATAAGGGATTAGCTTTTAAAAGACACATGGGTGGCAAACAGATGTTATCTCCACATGCACTCCAACCTCTGGATTTTACTAATCTATGAGTTCAGAGCTTCAGATCACACCAGGGCCAAAATACAGAGCGATGTCAAACCAAGTTATCACAGCAAGAGTTTGGGCATTATTAACATTTCATGGTACTTGGGAAGAGAGACATAAATATTCAGTAAAAAAACTGAAAAAATGAAACTAATTCTCTTTCTTTATCAATACTCCATCCATTATTGTCATCTTTACAACTTTTTATCTGATATTCTTTAGTCCTGTCTAGAGGTAAGGGAAACAGAGAGAAACAGAACAGCCAAAATATTAGGATACTTTATGTGAAATATCAAAGTCTTACAAAGAGCGAAGGTGTATTTTTAGTATGTTGATCCAATGTGCACAAAATCTATTAAACTGTTGCTTTTTCTAGCCATTCTATATTTGCAAGCACATTTTCACTCAAAATAGTCTCTGTTTGCCTTAATTTGCTTCAAGGATGCATAAAGAAACAGCAGCTGCTACAAGGAAAGAATTCACATAATGTCAAACAAAATAGTTCTAATCCTGCATAGAAGCAAATAGGAGAAATATGTGGGGTGTTCTCAAAGGGTCCTCCAGTGCCCTCCAAATTCATGGAGCAGATCTGGTCAGAAAATTTGACAAGTTGTTGGTTTGTTTTCAACTTCCTTTGAATGACCCTTTTAAAAATAACTTTCTCTTAACCAAAACCTTCAGGAATTTCAAACACAGAGAATTCTTTAAAAGAAATCACCATGTTTTCCATGGGGAAGCATACATTTCCATTAAAATAATTTTAAATTATTAAAATAAACAATCACGATTGTTTATTGGAAGTGACAATAATTTCCACAAGAAAAAAAAAAAGGGCAAGATTGAAAAAAATTTGTCTGAATTACTGTTACATTGCATCCAATTTTCAAATCCTGTATATTTTCAAACTCTCTAGGTTTGGGACTGGGGTCTTATCTCTGGATCTCAAAAGCAGACATCCCAGGTGCAGACCTGCTGCATAACACTCTTTCTAAGCAGCAAGAGCCCAGAACCCAGCCATCTGAAACAGCTGGACCACATACAGTCAGCAAGACTCCTCCCTCCTTAATCCTTGATGGCATGGAAAAGGAAGTAAATACATATTTTGTGAATGTGATCCTTGCCAGTGCACTGGCACACACCTTATTATTCACAGGCACAAAGATTATGGTCCCTGGCCCCTGGTCCCAGGCCAGCCTGCGGGCAGCAATGTCGTGTGACTTTTCTCCTGACAATGAACAATAGAAAAGCAAAACCTTGTTCTGCCAGACTGACAGGCAGAGCAGAGTATGATGTCACAGGCAGTGGGTGCTGGCTCAGCTCTTGTGTTCACGGGCCCAGTCAGGGTCGATGGCCGTCGTGTTAATATTTTGCACATTGGCTATAAATACTGTGCTACAAATTGTCCATGGCACTCGGAGCTGTGCTGGGCTATATGGATGGGCTCAGCTGGACAAAACACATCACATTCATTCTGCCTGGAAGACAGATACAAAAAGGGAAAAAAGTCTGGAAACCATATCTCATATATATAGCTTTATATTGTAGCGTGTAAGTGCCCATGTGAAAAACCACAGAACCTTGAACAAATGCAATTTGTTATTCACATCTGACTGCTTTTCCTGAATTCTGGTCACTAATTCATCTTCATTGGGAGCACCTCTTAATGTTTCAAACTCTACTCAGCTTTCAACAAATGGTTTAAGAACAAGTTTTCCATCTCCCCCTTCAAACGCAGGTTTTATTCCATATAATTATGCTTTCCTGGGGTCTAGAATGAGTCATATTTAATTCTGCAACAGTTGAAGATATTAAATTCAACACAGTACAATTCATTCAGGCTGCAAATTTGAGCTCCATCGCATCAGAAAACTAAGAATCACAATTAGAACATACCTAAGCAGTTTTATTTCTTTCTTTTCTCAGTTATATTTTAGGTATAAGTAAAGAACCAAAAAAGAAAGAAAAAAAAAAAAAAAAAAAAAAAAAAGAAAGAAAGAAAAAGATCAGTTTCTATTCTGTATGGAAAAGCTAGCATTGTTTAAATAGTTACTAGAAAACTTAAGTCACTGAAGCCTGGATATCTGGTACTAGGCAAGTCTATTCAGATTCATAGTTTGCATTGCAACATTCCACAGTAGCCAAAAAGAGAAGATAACAAAAAACTGTCATTATGTCACTGTGTAATTTTATAGTGCAATCACTCTTGCCACCCCATTTCCAAAGCAGTCTAACAGAGCTATGAAAGGCGGGGAGAGGGGAAATATGGATCATCAGAGAATGAAGCAGCATATAAAGACTCATCCCAGTAGATTACATGAAGCATATGACAAAGGTTTGCAAAATCCTAAGTACTATGGAATAGATTAAATAAGACATGAGATTTATTATTTCTCATAAAATAAGACCTAAAGAGGTCCCAGTGAATTTATCCAGAGCAATTTTGAAAGCAAGCAGAAGTAAATGCTTTCTTATACAGCACGGAGTAGCACCCTGGCATTCATTGACAGCCTGTGGAAAGAATCACCACAGGAAAAAGGGTTTAGAAAGTGATTGACTGAGTGCACATCAGATAGGTGACACCTCTGTATAATCATCTGCATGCAACTCACATCTCCAAAGCCCCAAAGCAGTTGATTACTGTGAGCTGAAGACTACAGCAAATTCAAGGTCACTCTGTTCACATCCTTATCCTGTCACCCTTTCCCCTAGCATCTGTCACAGGTCATGATTAGAGACAGGAGAGATTTCTAGGCTGATCCAAACAGCAGCATTTAAGACTCAGAATGTATATTTGGTTGATCGATGATAAAATTATTTTGATGTCAAGTGTCTGAACACAGAGGAAAGGATAACCCAGGAACTACTCTGGAAGGGAATGGAAGGGAAAGTGAGATTTTAAGCTCCTTTCTGTCAATTCACCCAGGGACAGCTTGACTGCATAAGGCATTTAGGAGGGTACTGGAGATTTATATTTGTGCACCTGCATCCTTTCAGATAACACAGGATACAATATATGCACAGAGAATATGTATTAAGCATCCTTTTGGGATGAGATGAACAGCAGATACTGGCTTGGACAACTTAAAAAATTATCCTATATTTTATCTGACCATCCTACAAAAACATATAAAATTAAGCAGGTGCAGAAGATGTGGGAGGGGAAGGGCAAGGTTTTACTGCCAGCTTACAATCCAGACAGCCACCAGCAGAAAACACAGCAAGTTGCAGATTTGAATATGGCTAGTTTGCTGGCTGAGCTGCCAGGAGCACTCCTGCATCCTCCACTCAAAGGACAAAGTTATTCCATGCTTTTCCCTGTTCCTACATCCCAGAATAATTTGATGGGGCCCATGTGTGCTGTGAAGTCGATAAAGCAGGTGGACCGGTGAGGTCAGGTACCAGAGAGAGGTATGCACAAAGTGAGCTGGTTGACGGCTCCAACTGCTCCTCATTTTCCCAAAAGTTAGTGGAGGCCAGTTAAAATAAGGCTGACATGATGGTGAAAGAGTGACTACCCTGTTTTCTGCCAGCATCCCTGGAAACACAGCTCATAAAATACACTGAATCATATAAAAGTCTTCAAGGATTCAACAAGAGACAGGAAAATTAATCTTTTCTCCATTGGCATCTTTTTTTTTTTTTTTTTTTTTTTTTTTTTTTGCTAAAATGATGAAACCATGCTCTGTGAGTTCTTCTGAAAGTTAAAGACTTTTATTCAAAGAGGACCTGACTCTGCAATCCAGTCATGTTGAGTAACATTTCAAGGGGATTTTGCTGCGACAGCTTGAACAAAAATATATTGTTTTCCTATGAATCAGGCCAGCAGAACGGGTCTTTCAGCTTTTGCCACTGCTGTTGCAATTTTCAAGCTGGCAATCAGGGCAATATGAAGTGTCAAGTGAAATATTTTGTATCCCTTATTCAACAGTATTCTAGAAACTACATGCCATGCCAGCTTAGGGGACCCATTTCTTAAAGTAAGAAAAGGGTTACAATAATAAACTTTACTTCCAGGCTAAAGAAAACAAATGCATGGCACTCCACTGCTAGAATGTTGTGAGCTTGCACAGCATAAAGCTGCCAAAATTATTATTTTCAAAACCTATCTTCTACTGTTATCACCTCCACAGTCCTGCACCTCGGAAACCCAGAAAAAATAAAAGTTGTTTCATAAAGGGATTCTCTTTGCAGGTCAGGTAGAGATGTAATCTGATGATCCCTTATAAACAGTTTAGGAAATGCTGTCTCAAGTAAAAAAGCTTTCCCCTTAGCTCTTTATGAAGACTAAAAAACGTTGCACTGTAAAAGCAGAAATAACCTTAACATAGGAGTTCTGAATGTAGGTTATTTCTTCTAAAAGCATCCCATAAACCACACTGCCTTTTTCTGTAGTGCTCCAAAGAGGCATCTCAGGGCCCACCTCTTGTGGAAGGGAACCGGGAAGATTTGGGTTGGTTTTAACCAGGGCAGTGGTGGTGGCAGTAAGGGTGTCACTCTTGGGTTGCCAGGGGACAAATCGCAGGGTTCGGAGACAGAAAGGGTCACTCTGCAGCGCAGGGGAGAGCACTGCTGCTCTGCTTGATTCTCCTGGGAAGGCCAGCTTTATGTCTGCTCTCCTCAGCCCCACGGGGGAAAATAAGAAGTCCAAAGCACAGCACAGCAATAAGAACATTTTTTCAGACAACATTTTCCTTATGGGCTCTGCAGCCTCTGTCTGTGTCTTTTTCAATGTCCTTGGTGTTTGAGGCTATAAAATTCCTCATCATGAGGTTTTTAATGCAAGAAAGACTTTCCTACAAAATGTAGAAAAGTCACTGTTCACCTCATAAATATGTGAAGCAACTGATATTTTATGGTGCCATCCATGCCTCATCAAGCATTAATGTATTCCTTGTAAACACGTATTCTTTACTTATTTAGGACAATAACAGTGCCACGTGCCAGACTCACCATTAAATCCTGGTTCCTCTATTTGTAATGGGCTGTAGCAGATGTTTTATCCTCAAAGAATATCCTTCATTCCATTTTCTGTGCTAAACACCCCAAAAATCCTACATTATTGATCTGTACCAGTTTTCCCTCATTGCCTTTCAAATTACCACACAGAAAGCATTTTGCTGCAGCCATGTGAATAGCTGTTGGTAGGTGAGTGATTTATATCCCGTCACAAGAATGACTGAGAATCACATCAATGATTTAAAATGTAGCCAGTGACAGAAGGTGGGAGGGTGGGAGAGGGGAAGAGAGGGAGAGGAAAAGAAGGGAAAAAACCTCATAAATTATAAACACATCATCATAAATCTCCCTCAGGCTATAAACATCTCACACTTCAGCAGCCTGAACCAGGGCTGTTTCAAGAGCTGGATGTGCCACCTCTGCTCAGGTCAGCCACGTGCCCTCAAATCAAGTGTGGGCTGTAGCCAAGGCTAGGCTTGAAGAAATACAAGTGGAGGGATGGTTTTAAGAGGCACACCAGCCCTCCATGCAAATGTCACCTTAGCCACAGGACTTCTTCATTAAAGCATCAGGAAACACAATTTCTACCCATTAGTCCCGTGAACATACTTGAGTGGTTGCCAGAGCTAAGGGTGGGCTATGAGCTCTCTGCAACTGCCTCCTTTTTTTATCTTGTTTTGCACACTGTGAAGTGAGACCAGGAGAAACCAAATAAACTGCAGTTCAGTTAGTTTCATTTTATTTGGTTCTTTTAAGAATAATGGCATCATATCTTCCAGAGACTACTGTGTGTAGCTCAGCCAGGGGTCTAATAAACATATGTCCTCTTCTAAGAGCCTATCAACAAGATAGATAAACCAACCTGTCTACATGAAACTTTGTGCAGCTTGGCTTAGAGCACAGTTTGTGTCCAGCCTGCTTTCTAGAAAGCTGGTCTGCAGTTAAAAGCACAAGTTTATAACACCTTGTCTCTAATACACATACACACAAACCCATTGGCCCACACCACCCTGTCTGTACGTGCCTGTGTTGTATATCACCCTGTGGGTGAGACTGAGCCAGAATGTGCCACCAGGCAGGGAAGAGGTCTCTTTCTGTGCTTTTAATAGGTTTCATTGTATAAAGCTTCATCTGCAATTGGGAAGCTGAAATGTGAATAAAAATAACTCCTCTCACAAATCAAGCAAATAGATATTCCCCTGGATACTATTAGTGGGATTCAGCTCAGCAGAATAAACCCACAATAAATATAATCAGAGATACAGAGAGAATGTCTGTTGATGAACTGCACTGTAATTTTATTTGATGTTTTTTCATAAAATTGTGGGTTTCTACCTGCAGTACTTTGATTAAGGGGTATATATTTTTACTAGCAGCAAGGTTGCATTTCATGTCTAGATAGCTTTGTGGACATCAGGTGAGATGTTCCTCTTTCATGTGCTTCTATAATTCAGAAAAAAAAATGTGTTTTCTCTATTAGTGCTTTCAGACAAGATGCTAATTGATTTTCAGGTTACTCCTTTCATTTTCTGATTCTTTCTTTGACTGTACAGAGTTAAACAACATTATTTGTTTTACTCTGGGTGATTTACAGGTAAAAATTTTATTGATTTTGCTTTTCAAACCTGCTTTCTGCTGAATGTGTTGTGTTGATTTTACTATTGATTTGTATTAGACAAGTTTAGATTTCACATGGAAACTATATGTGCCTAAAATCATGTATCCTTGATACTTAGATGAATTATACACTACACTGCATCCTATATAATATACAGTATCACATATTGCAATGTGTAATGTTGCATGTTGCAATATGCAATTATTAAATAAAATGCTAAATATATTGCATTGTGAGACTGCTAAAAAGGGCAGTGTAATTGGATAACAAGTTCTCAGTTCTCAGCTAAGGGGCAGGATCTGGAGTTGGAAATTCATTTAGGCACAGCTTAGTTTCAGTCACCTCATATATGCACCTCACACCACTGCCAAGCCAGTTTTGCCTCATGCTGCTTGTCAGCCTGTGCTATCCTTCCCACTTGTTTCATGCAAAAATGGCTTCATCTACTCTTATTCTAAAGAAGTTTTCATTTTCTCTAGTCTCTCTCTAACCAGAAATCAGCTTCCTACATTCCCACTATTCACAGCATCTCCAGCTTTGAGGCGCTGCTGACAAAATAACTTGAGATGAGACATCTCATTTTCATTAAGTAAGTCATACCAGCAAAAGATTCTGAGTTCTGATTTGGGGGCAACTGAACTTGTCCTGATTCAATTCCAGTTCAACGAAGCTTCACAATAAAGGCTCAGTTTCAGGATTGGTCCTGATGTATGGAGCAGTTGGTAAGGATTTTTAGCTTTGTTTGGACTCAACTGCTTGAGTCTAAAACATATTTCGACTGAAAAAGACAGTTCTGTGTCCTGCTTTTGGGAAGAAGGGATTTATGATTGCAAAATTGCATTTGCTAATGCATGGAGAATCCTATGGAAGCTTAATAGTGGTGGGTTTATGCCATTGTGAGTTTAGAAAATTATTATCATATCCTTTATTAAAATAAACACTTATAAATTAATTTGTTAAATTGCCATAATAAAATGTGTTGTTACAGAGAAAAAAAAAAAAAAAAAAGAAGCCAGAAGCCACTGTGGGTACTTTCTGAACAAAAAACACTGAGAAATCTTAGAATAAACCATATATTCAACAAATGCAATTCAGGAAATCAGTTGCACCAAAGGTTGCTTTATGGTGTTAGGCACAGAAAATATGGCCCTGTTAAAAGTCCATGATTGTTTTGCTGTTAACTTCAAATGAGCTGGGATTTCATCTTCTTGGCCTTTCTACTGGAGAAAGTCTATATAGGTTTGGGTGCTGGTAACACCAAATGTCAGGGAAAACAAAAGTTCAGTTTTGCTCTGAAATTTTCATCAGATCTCAACAACACCTCAGTATGGAAAACGAGGCTAATATTTTCTTAATCCAAGACCAGAGGCTCTCACTTTCTGCTAAAGTAGAAGAGAATGGGAATTTCCATCTTGTTGGCCTGCTGAGGCATACAGAGATATTTGTGCTTTGTCATGTGGACCAGCTCTTGAAGGATAACCACTGGTGTATGTGTGGCACGGGCTCTCTTTGGCCAGCACAGACAAAAGGGTGTTCATCTTTCCTTTTCTTTCAGTTAATCTAACGAGGGACCAGTCCAAAAAATGAGCTGTGCACCATTGAGTTCTACCCATCTGAATGCTGGAAAATACAATAATCTGCAAGATTATAAGAATGCTGCAAAATACTATAAATATTAGGAAGTTCCGTTAGAACAAAATATGCCTAGAAATCATTACAGACAGAGATGGGGAAAGCTTAGCAATTCATACTTCCAGTTCTGTGCTCAGTTCCCCTGACCAGACTTCCTCTAGTCAACATAAATGGTCTCTGAGTGCTGATGTTTACAGCTCAGATGTGTTCAGAAACATTGCAAATATGAAAAGAAAAATTTCTGTGGTATAAAGTGCTACAGATATATTTTACTGCAAGGAAACCTTTGTATTTCTTTTTCCCCATTTGGAGAAAGGAGGGAGAGAGCAATAGTCTTCATAAACTGGGAAATAAATTGAGAGAGAAACATCCAAGTTAAGTCACCAGGGTAAGTCAAGTGTGTCTGAGAGATGAAAACCCTGGGCCAAAGGAAGATAGAGCCTTGCAGAGTTTAACCTTGAAAAAGTGCCTGAAGAGATCAACATAGTAACAAAAACAAACACACATGCTGTATAGGGAATGTTGGGTATGAGGGCATCTCAAATATGTATCTAAAGAGCACAGAAAGTGCAAAAATGAAGAAAAAAAATGTTCTGTTAGCTGTGGTTTTCCTTTAAACATTAATGCAAAACCAACATTTCTTACAGTTTCTTCCAGTCGTTAGCAGTGGATGCCAGGAATGCAAACGAGCAGCTGCCCTTCCCAGCCTCTATGTTGGATTTTACATAGTTGAGAGAATCTTTAGACCTTAGAGCATATTTATTCTTTGATTTCTTTTGCTAAAACAGACTGCAGCCTGGGTAAACACTGAGGAGGGCATGGAGCCAAGCAGTTTAGTCTACATAGGCAGCTTTTTGTTTCTCCAGCCTTCATTAAGACTTACAGCTGAGCAGTTAAAAGAAGTGGATGCACCCTGGAGAATTGATTTCAACCCACGCAAACAAAGCTGAAATCTGTGAAGTTTCCTTCCCACATCCAGATTCAACTAGTTCAATTGTCAATGTGTATCTCAGACGATTTGGGCAACACATTAAATAATCTGTCACAAGCACTTGCCACCACCCCAGACCTACAAGGTCCAGGTCTGATCTCAGTGCACTACCACAGGTTTTTTGGCACTAGCAAAGTTTCTTCTGATTTATATCAATATAAAGTTGCACCAGAATGACCAAGGGCCACAGTACCAGCTTTGACTTTGACTATTTTAGATAAACAACTTGCTATACCATTCCTCACCTGGAATGGTTTGAGCTTGAGCTCATAAAACCCCAAATCACACTAATAATTCCTGTCTATTAATAAACTCCTGCCCCAAGTCTGAAGCAATCTGAGAGAAACCATAAATTCTGAAGTACACCTAAGTATGTAGCCCACATTCTATGGATAGCCCCTACTTGTACTTCAGACAAATTTATAATGAAGACGAATCAAATATAAATAAGACCGCTAACTTTCAGGTTCTTGATTTCAGTAATTTAATGTCGCAGCGCACCATCGCGGGGCGTGCTGGGCGACGAGTGCAGGGGCGCGACCGTTCCCCTGTGAGTTCTGCAATCCCAGCTATCGGCAGGTTCGGCGCAGGGACAGATAACGAAGACACAGGTCTTGGGGTAAACCAGAGTGTATTTATTGGATAGACAAGATGGAGGCCCAAGACAAGACTCAGGGGGGTGAACAGAAGTTTTATACAGTAACTCAGGAGGAGGGGTGCAGGAACATTAACCAATGAGGGTAAAGCAGGGGAGTGGTCTAAGGTGGGACTAAACTATTATAGGAGAAGTAGGGGAGTGGAATAACACAAAGTAACAAATAGGGTGTCGAGTATAACAAAATAGACAGGGAACACTCTGGAAGGAAGGGTAGGGATAGGGAGGATTGACAAGGAACATTCTGGAGAAAGGGGTGGAGAGAGGGAGGACTGACAACTTGGAATGGAGGAGGTTAGGGAAGACCTTGGGAAGATTGGCAGCTCGGGAGAGGAGGGGATTAAGGAGGAACACCGGGGGCAGACATGAACTTTAAACAAAACACACTACAACAATTTAAATCATTTTAGTGACATTTTACTGTTTGGTTTTCTGCAAAACAATTCTGTATTTGCAGAGATTTCTTTTAGGCAGCACTGCTGCAGCTCCCTACAGTCCATAGGAAGTCTGAGTAATTACCTTTTCTTTTGGGATAAACCTCTTTTTTAGCTTTATTGACAGTGTAAATAAAAATCAACTGCTGATCGCAAGCTGAATTTTGCCCAGCCTGAGACAATGTATGCCTATATTTAGACAGATGAATGAAATATACTTACAGAAAATCCACTTGTTTTGTTTGAGTTGTATGGCATATTACAGACTGAAGCTACTCAGAAGTTTGGAGGAAGAGCCAGTAGTGAGGAGTTCATGAGTGGTGTAAAGCTGAGACTGGTAAAGCTGGAAGGGTAATCTACCTGCAGAAGAGGAAGAGTTCTACAGCATAGGTATCTTTAGGTTCTCAATTTGTATGTCAATATGTGTGCTTAAATATATACCTCTCATTTCAGTTTTGGGAGCCTAGGCTTAATATTGTTACACAAAAGTTCGGAGATAACAAAGAACAAAAGGAAGAGGCAATTTACATATCATGTAATAAATTCATATGTATCATATCTACATGCATACTACATACATTGAAATATGGGTTTATGACTTCTTTCAATCCAAACAACCTAGAAATAATAAAAAGATCTGCATATTAAATGTTTTATGCAGAAAAATGTTTTAGTATAATTCTATTCACTCTCTTTATGCAGGCGTATCTGGTTATCTTTTAACTTACATAATAGGTTGATAAATTTTTAAGCATGGTGTAATAACAGAAAACCTAATATTGGAAACACTGTAGGAATAGGGAAGGGAAAGAAGGCCATATTTCAAAAGGCTTTTGAATATTATTTGTGTAATAGATTTTCAGTTGAAGTAAACTAATGCTTAGTATCACCATTATAAGGACTGTATTTTCCTAAGACTTTGTTTCTAAGTGCCTCAAAAGAAAAGTCTATACTGTCATTTTCCTCTGTTTGCCATGAATGTTAGAGCAGCAAACAGTTGATCACAGGATCTTATAGACAAAAATGGTTGTGCCAAATGTGCTTAACCTAGAATATGTCTCCATGAAATACATAGCAGAGCAATAGTCCTCCTATTCTAAGCTTGAATCCATATTAAGGCAGAAAATAAATTTTTTTATTTGTCAAATTTTTCCTAGTAGGTTATGCCTTTTGATAGACCAATATTATGTCCTTTTACACCACAATGGATCTACACTACATTAGGACATACCCAATATTTAGCATAGGTTATAAGCTTGCACTCTTCAGCACAACTTTCTAGTAACTGTTTTTGCCAATTTTTCTCCAGGGCAATTAGGTTTAGGTCACAGTACCTGACTGTAATTTTGTCTCAGTAGCTACATCTGCAGTATATTTAAAGCAGAGGTCCAAGGCCAGCTTAGATTTTCCTGTAATAATATCCTGTGCTCACATGAGAAAATGAAGACCTTTGCATTGGACCAACAGGATCTGCCCAGTGGCAAACTGAGACGGAATAGAAAAGGAAAAAAAAAAAAAAAAAAAAAAAACAAACCAGGCCTTAACTCTCTGCAAGGCCCTGGTCTCTTAGAAAGCAGCATAGATGCAGCCAGTCTCAGAATCTCAGAATCTCCTTTTCCTCAGTGTATAAAAAAATTGAATTGTACTGTTGCAATGCAGCATGGACCCCAGGAAGCCCTGGCTGGGATTCCAAAGCACTGCAGGTGGCTGGGAGCATTCAGCAGGGTGCTCTACACCACAGCACAGCTCCTGGGCTGGAGCTGGGGCTCTGCTCAAGTTTGGACAGAACAAGCCAGTACCTGTCTGCTCTGTCACATAGACACAGCCCAGGAGTGGCAGCTGCTTTGACTCCTTGCTCAGTCACTGACTGGGAGACAGAGAAGCCTTTGAAATTATAAGTTCATTCCAGAACTGCTAGCAACAGCTTTTAAAATTCTTGCCAAAAAGATGGTTTTTTATATGATTTGGGACACACATTTAACAGATGGGAGGGGAACAAAGAGGACATGAAAAAATGAAAGAAAATGGGTCATTTTTTCCCTTAAAGAAACAGTGAAAGTGATTATTCTCAGGTTGTTCAGCAGTTCAGGATTGCATCACTTAAACAAAACTCTTTCAAAATCAATATAAACTGTGGAAAAGTCTTATATTAACACTGTTAGTTTTTTTTTTTTTTTATTAGATGAAACAGGGCAGACAGATACCAACTAGAACATGAAGAGGGCAAGAACTACTAAATGCATCTCCTAGTATTTCATTTTTTCTCTGATGAAGCTGGGATCCATTTTGAAAAGGTGTTGTAGTAAATAAAGTGTTGTTAGTAAATCTGACGACTCTGTAGTAACAGCTTTTTCCTTCTGGTGAAAACTGTTGGGGTTTTTTTCTCTCTATAGAAATTATCAGCAGAAGAAAGATATAAACCTGCATTTTATTTGTTATCAAAAAAAGATTCTTTTTTTTTTCCAAAAAGTAACATTTGATAATATTGTCTAGTTGAGACAGTACCAAGGATACAAGGATACAAGTTAGGACCTCTCCTGCTTGTCTGCTGTGTTCCTGTGAAATGAGAAGTGTCATCTCTTCATTCCTTAGTTTCCTCTGTAGCCTAATTTACAAAGTGTTTGGAAAAGTATTGATGTAATACCTGCATTTTGTCTTTACCTAAGAGAATCAGGTTGGACAAATGTCACTAGTGTAAAAATTACATTTGAAGGAACAAGATCAGTGCTGATACCCAAATAAGTACAGTTATCTTTTGAATCTCAGCTGAGATCCTGACAGCTGGGAAAACCAAACAAACATTTGTTTTGAAATGAAACTTGAAAACTAATGAGAAAAAAAATCCTGGATCACTTCAGTGCTATTTGTACTATTGCTTCTCACAGTAAAAGCATATTTTGGGCCATAGGACATGGTGAATTATACCTACCTCATATTGTAATAGGTAGGGAGCCCCCAGACATTACATGAATGCACGGAGCAGTACAATATGCTCTCACACATCTTAGTTCAGGAAGCTAAAAAGGTACTGCTGTTCTCCACTGTGCCCTTTATTTTGCCTATATTTAGCATCAGCTCTGATTTCTCACTTCTGCAAAGGTGAGTAAAAACACATTTCTAGCTGGACCTTAGGCCTTGAAGACTTTAAGAAAAGCTTCTGCACCCTGATCCAGACTAAATTCACAGTGTGATTCTGGGATACAGCACAGCTAGCCCAGGTGGCTGCTGCACAGCCAGTTCTGACTGTCCCCATCCAAGGTACACAGTCCATCCCACTTCCCAGGGCTGACACATCTCTAGGCAAATGGACCTAAACCAGCAGGAAAATATTCCTCTTGTTATTTTAGTAGTTACTCTGCTGCCAGATGAACTCCCTGAACTGGCATGCCACAAGATCATCAGTTTTCTGTGTAGGTCCAAGGGCACAGTGGGATGGAAAGGTGGGGAAAAATAAGCTCTCTTCTCATGGCAGCAGCTGCCAGTACATTTCATCAACACACCAGTAACTGCACCCTGTGTCCAGCCATCACAGGTGCTCCTTAACCCTTTCCTGGGGCAGCCTCCTCCTCATCTACACCACACAGCCCCACCCAGTGGGAAGGACAAAGACATGAGCAGCCCAGAAGGGAGCAGGGAGGAAGAGCGAGAGGAAGGGAGGAAGGCAGGGAGGAACTTTGTCTTCCAGGTCTCTCTTCATTGCACCAGCAGATGTGGTTTTGAAATGATGGGGTCAGAAATCTTTGTTCAGCACTGCTGAGTATTTGTAATTGAGGATTTTTCTCTGGTTTTCTTTTTCTTTTTTTTTTTTTTTTTTTTCTGTTTCCTGGAAAGTGTTGTATTGCTGAGTACTAGATTATTCTCTATGACTTGAAATTATTAATATGTACCGGTTTTAAAGATATATAGCTACTTTTTGCTGTTGAAAAGAACTGTTCTATGAATTAGTTCATTTATACTCACAAAGCCTAAATATCTGGAACAAAAATTTACAAATCACCCAATCCATTTTTTAATTTTTCTTTCTTTCAAGTTGTTCCCCCTTCCCCACAAATGTTCACCTGTTCATCCTGATTAAGGCTCGGAAAAGCCTCACAGATTCTCACAGATTTCAGACATGCTTCCTGTGCATCTCTGGCTCTGAAGCAACATTAGCAGTAGGTAGTGTCTCCTTGTTCTGCTACCCCGTGAAGGCACCAGGAGGAGCATGAGCTACAGTTTGGATGTACCAGAGCCCCTGCAGGGCTGTCTACAACCTTCACCACGTCTTGGAGTATACAACTGTTCTGGGACCTGAATCCCCAGACAATTTTTTTAGCAGGAGCCACTCCCCACTGGGAGAAATATGAAAAGAAAACTCCTGGAGTGAGAACTTAAGGAAATGCATTTATCCCTTGTTTAAAAAAGATGAAGTGCTGCAGGGAAGCATTGGTCTCTAGTGGGCACTTCCAAGCTGTGGCAAGTTTTCTTTGTACTTAGCTAGTTGGCAATAGATCATCTACTGCTGTAATAATGTGATTCTGAAGTATGATCCCTGATGCTGGCTTGGAGTTCATGGAAGAAAACCCTTGCTTAGTTATTATTAACATTCTCCATACATCTTAGAGACAGATGAGAAATACCTTTACAAGTGCAGGTCTCCTGACAAGACAGTCATACTTGCTATTTGTTGTGCTGCTGCTGCTGAAACTGTTTCTATTAAAGCTGGCCACCCTCAAATTCGGGGAGAGAATTATTTTCATATAGTTGGGGATAGTTGTTCCAAAATCAGTGGCGTATTTCACACTATATTTGAAGTCGCTACTGCTTACAATTAGATTGGAAATTCATTGGAAAAATACTTAGCTAGCATGACAGACCAGATGAGGTAAGAGGCATTCTTTTATCTCTGATGTGAATTATTTTACATTTCCTTACATGGGTATCATCCTCAAGGTAATGGAGTGAAGGAGAATGGTCCTCTTTGTCACAGCTAAAGAACAGGAAGTTGGGACAAATAGAAGTTTTGCCCAAGTGCCTGTGAGGGGCACAGATATACACAGATATACATTATATAAAGGAGTGAAAGGCTATACATACTAGGTAATCAGGTTTTCATTTTTATGGCTCTACACATCTATCCATTCCTTGGACACAGGACTTCATTATTTAAAGAAAAATGTTGGACAAAATCATAAAACTCCAAGTGCTTTTCAGTTGTCTCAAAATTCCCTGACTGTTATTAAAACCAAAATGATATAAAATCAAAAGAAAAAAAATAACGGAAATGAGACTAAAAAACCAGTGTTACTAGAAATTAAATGTAGCCTTAGATGAGCCCATCAAGGGCTGAATTATGATGTTTGATAGGCTAGACTTGTGTTAGAGAATGCTAATAAATAGAAATAGTCTAAGTCAGGAAAACACGTGGGTGGGCATCTATCCTGATCAGCCTCAGACCTGCTTTAATATAATATTGAGAAGGAAACAGTGGAAAGGGAGGCACACCTGGCTGAAACACTTCTGGCCAGCTTTCAGGGCTCATCCTCTGAATATCAACATTGATACAGCTCACTGTCAGCACTTGGTATGCTGCACTGGCAGGCAAAGGGAAGGGAATCAGGAATCCAGCAATATCTTGATCCACCAGGAAGCTGATGCTAATCCACAAGAAATTAATTTTCAGACCGAGAAGGGTGAATGCCTGTGCTATTGGTTAACATTCTCCTTGAAAAGTAAAGCACACCTTTGTCTACCTCTTCACACAATTTTCTGAACAAGTAAAAACTAGGATTCATGTGGGTAAAAGTTCCTCATAACATTAATTTTTTTCTCCTGAGCGCTGCTGGTTGGTTCAAGCTGCACCATCTGTGTCTGTACGCATGCAAGACATTTCCAGTCAAATTTACCTCAGCTTTCCATCCTTCAGGTTTTCTGAGATTATAGTGTGGCCTGAGCCACAGGGGAGGGAGGGGGTGTGGTTGTACCACCAGAGAGATGCCTTGGCTCAATCTACTGGCATTTATTTCACCCTTTCTCCATCTCTTCTGTCACTTCAGTGACACAATTAATACACACCTCTATACCATCCATGCACTTGACATGTCATTCTTCACCAGTTTAAAGCCTACCATGGGCCATTCCTACCATGGGTCAGATATTTAACAGTGCTCAATAGTGACAGTAAGTCCTGAAAAGCTACCCCATAACAAATTGAAGTTTTGACTTGGCAAGTAGAGTCCTGGTTTATTGCTTATGACAAAGCTAGTCTTAAAGCTGGACAAGGAATGACTTTTTGTTTGGTGTATTTCAATGCAGAATGTCTCAGAGTACTGAGTGGCTTTTGAAAACATACTGCCATGGCAAGAAGCTTGGACATAAGGAATTTTCTTAGGTTTTTTTCCCCTCCCCATCCACTTTCTCATTGTTTATAATTTCTCTGGCAGATGAGCTGAAAATCAAAATCTTACTGCTGGAGAGAATATACTGTACATCTGTTTCCAAGATCAGGAATCATTGAGATCATATTGTTTGTGGATCTACAAAGACATTCCCTTGAGAGCAATGTCAATTCTGTGCTGTTCCTTCTGTACATAGTTATATTATTGCTGTTTATATTTCCCTTATTCCTTTTGAAAATTATTGCACTTCATCTTGATCATCAAATCGGTGTGACACACAACACCATGTAGCTGCTTAATTATGCATGTGAGTGTTCATTTTATCAAAACTACAGCTTTCATGAGCAATTCTATAATAAGGAAATGACTCCTGTGTAGTTTTTCTGAGACACATCGCTTCATGGCTTTGCAGACAGACACACCACAGAGTTTCAACATTTACATCATAGCATGCTGCAGTCTGCCATGACATGCAATGAGAAAATAGAAAAATACTGCTATTATGTCATGCTGACATTGTCTACTGTAAAATTTGTAGAAGCCACATTTCCCCAACAAAGCACAAGACTAACCTTCTCAAAACCAGCCTCATCACAGAAACCAGAACAGAGGAAAATCCTTGGGGGAACTTCCAACAATTACAAAGCTACTGTTGTTTGTCTGCAGCTTTGTTGCCTTCAATGTCACACCTGTGCAATGGCACTGAGGTAGAGGGAAAATATTCCTCTTTATCAAGGTCAAGAGGAATTACTTCTCCAGAGCAATGACCCAGTACTGTGAGTCCAGACTGAAGTCAACTGACCTTCATATCAAAAATCACCCAGATGACACTCCTGGTGGTTTCAGCATGCAGCTAATGATTGAGAACTCCCTTTACTCCAGAAGTTGGCTCTATGGATATGGCAGGACACTGCACTGCCAGAGTCTGTACTCTAGGCATAGTGAGGAGAGAGTGAGTCATTCTGTCCAGTTGCTCCCTACAGCTTTCAACATTATCTGATCAAAATATAAAGAAAAACCTATGTGAGTGTCCTGTAACTTTTGAAAACTGAAGGATTACTTGTCAGCTATCTCTGTCTCCTTTGATTTCTGTGTTAGATAAGTCTATTCTCTTGGACAAGAAATGTTATGCTTCTTAAACTATGTTTCTGCAAAGAAGACCTAAATGATTTGCTTCTTTGGCTCATTAGCTTGTCCTTGCACTGGAGAAAGGACAGCGCTGCTTATGAGTTGAATGCCCACTTCAGCTGATGAAGAATGGCAAAGAGATTAACATGGCTTTATCTCCATTCTCTCCACACTTCATATTAAATTTCCTTGCAGATTAAGAATTATGTAAAATGCTTAAATCACTGCAGAACATTTTTTGTGTTGTCCTGTGGGTAGTAAGAAATAATACTGCAAAAGGCAGATGGACAGAACAAAGAGCTAGAATATGGCAAAGATGTCCTTGATGACATCAGTAATGAGCAAAGCAGCAGGACAAGAGCCTGTACATCAGTTGGGAAGTAAGTTACAGGGAAGTAAAAAGTCATGATGAATATGTCATTTTCCTACAGATAAGTTTCTGAGAACCAGATTAAGGACATCTTCCAAAACAATGGTAAGCTTATTTTAGTAACTAATGGCATAAATCAGTTTTCCCATATATTTTATCTGCTTTTCCATGTACAATAACAGCACATGAAAGAAATTCCTCATATGAGGTGAGTCCCAATATTCAGCAAGTCCTAGTTGTGGACCTCCATTTCTTCTCAAAGCCAGGCCCCCTCCTATGCTGACAAGATGTACTGGGACTCTGCCTGCCAAGGACTCATATTTTACATTTAAATCCCTGTAATTTTATGTGTTACCCCAAATGCCTTATTTTTAATAGCTGTAATGGGATTTTTTTGGTTGTTGTTTGGGGTTTTGTTTGTTTGTTTGTTTTTTGTGGGGATTTTTTTTTTTTTTTTAATTAGGGTTTGGTTTGGTTTGGTTTGGTCTTTTTGTTTTGGTTTAGGTTTGTTTTGAGGGTTTGTTGGTTTTTTTTTTTTGGGTTGGTTTTTTTTTTTGAGTAATTACACTAGCTGTGCATTCATTCCCATTTGGATGGAATTTAATTACCTAAATTTTGTACATCAATATATATATGTCACTCTTCCAAAAAATGCAGCTTCCCCCTCTTAATATTCAGTTAAATCTGGCTTTAGTTACTTCTGGGTTTGAATTTTTATAGCTTTGGTGTCCATAGCTTTAGGAAATTAGCATATCAGATGGGTTATCTCCCTTTTTCTTGGCCTTTGTGTAGAATCCTTTCCTATTAAATACAGAAAATCAGGATTCAGTACTATCCTTATTACTTAGACTATGACAGCTGATTAGAAACACAATTTCTGTCTCCTTTTATTCCTCTAAACAAGAAAATCTTCCACTTGCTAGAATGGATTTACAGTGATTCATAATGGACTAATCATTCACACAACCCTACCCATTAACAATATTACACCAGGGATTAATTTTTCTTGTGACATTTAGGGCACATGTTGCACTTACCAAGGGTGCATGCAGGTACACATTAACTCCATAATCATTCTGTTATTAGCTCAAAGTCTTTCTCAAAGTGAAAATCTACCAGTACCCATAATCACTTGTGTAGAAAGCCATCATAAAAAATATTCTCTGGGAAGTTGCTGCCTTCAGTATTTTACATAATAGCTGCCCTGGTATTTTATATCATAAAATGTCCTTAGCCATAAAATATTGCCATTTTCAAATAGTTCTGTGCATCAAATCAGAATGTGTGGAGTGTTTCTACAAGACTGCACCCTTAAAGCTTTGATCCTGCAAAAGCTTGACTTTGATGACACTTGAATGTGGCTATTATTCATGTTTCTAAGGTTAAGCATATTCATGTTCACTGGATCACTCCTTAGCTCCTGAGCATCTTGAATCAGGAACATTGCCTAGAGATGAGCATACCCCTAGGAATAAATTTTCATTGATGTGCTTCCATGCACAGTATATAAAGAACCAATGATGTATGTATTTCTTTTCATTTAATGAAAGTAAATCCATCCTGTGTCCTCAGTGAGACTAGTTTATCACCAGTACATCACAGCTAAATGAGTCACAAGTCAGCTAAGGCCAGTACTGCCTCCTCAGGCCTCACCTCTGTGTCCCATGCTGGTTTCTACCCACAGAAAGCACAGCGTTTAACAGCACTTCATGAGCACTGACTTAGAGGAGGACATGATTACAAGTTCAGATCTATGTGTTTCATATATTTCAGGCAAATTCCATCCTGTTTTTATTGGTTCATGCTGGGATGGAGCTCAAACAGGGAAGTTTGAATTAAACTACTCTAGCAGCAGCCAGCCCAATGAGTACAGGGCTTGAAAGGACCAGGGCTGTAAAAAAACATTAGTCATATATATGACATTTTATATCATTATTAAATAGTGTTTCAGAGAGCATACCTTGTGTTTATTCTTGCTAATTCATCAAAATAGAAGAATAACTGCAATTTGTTATTCTTCACATGAGCATTTACCATTTCTGAGCAACAGTAAAACAGGGACTTCAGCACATGAGCAGCAGAGCAAGAAATACACAGGTTCAAACAATCACAGCATTTTCATTCACACAAGAACTATTTCTGTCTCCCCAAAACCACCACTGAAATCAGCAGCCAGGGTCACAAAAATAAAGTTGTGCAACTGGGTTTTTTGTTTCAAAGAGAAAAAAGCCACACACCATAACCTCCAGTACAGCACTGCACATACACACACATGCTGACACAGTCCTGCAATGCCAGTTTTGTGGACAATGCCAGCTCTGCACCTGCCTTGCAGCTAGAGAGCAGAACCAGGGGCTTCAGAAACAAATTTTGCATGCACTCACACACACAGAGAGAGAGAGAGAGAGAGAAATAACAAAGATATGGCTCAGAAATAACCCTCTGAGCTCTTGGGACACTGCTAATTCATCCCAAGACTCGGTAGCCTGAGTCACCCCATCAGTGCTGCCGTAGGGGGTGGGGGGATGCCACACTCTTAGGAAGGCCTCATCCCATTCCAAAATTGCTTCAGCTTCCCTGCCACTGGAAACGTCCCTGCTGTTGCCCCCCAAACCCATGAGCATTCTCCACTTCATCCTTCACCCCAGACAGGTCCCCCAGCCGCGGCGCTGCTGGTGCCCTCCGATCAGCAGATATCCATGGCAACCGCTCTCAAGCACCAGGAGGAGACAGCTGAGTTGGATTGAAAATCTCCCTTCTGCTCCTGCCTCCATCACGTGCGACAAATGGGCAGGCGAGCGGATTCCCTGCTCCCCCAGATCAGGAAATGCGTTCCTGCCTCCCTTTGTTTCCTTCTCGCAGGCCATCGCCGCCCGCACGGCGTGCTCACTGGGGCACCCTTGCATCGCCGCCAATGTTCACTTAACAAATTCGCTGTCGGCTGGCACTTCTCTCACACCCTCCCAAAATTAGCACTCAGTGGGCGAGCCTTGAAAATTGCTGACAAATGCAGAGTCTCTGGCCATGCCAAGGCTTTTGTTGCACTGCCCTCAGAAACCAGGCAGCCGCGTAATAAATATGTTCTTGTAACACAATTAAATTGGGGGAATCAAATAACTGTTATCATCAAAAAGCGTTTGTTGATGCCACAGATATTTAGGCAAGATAACAGACTGCACATGGCTTTGCCTCTCCTTGCCAGTGGATCCCAGGAACCGATTTGCATGCCACAGCTCCGTGGCTCAGCAGCTGAGCCTTCGGAGGATTTGCAGCAAACCTGTGGGCTGTGGACTGCTCAGCGAGCACACGCAGACACAGCCCCTACCACTGACTTCTGTTGATCTGAGGTATTGACAGCCCTGGGCCAAGCCAGGCTGCCAAAAATTTTGAATTCTGTTTGGGGTATTTCCATTCTCATTTGTAAGCTAATATTTTTGGATATCCAGCTAAATCTGACTTGCAGTTTGGCTTTGTGATCTTTGAATGAAACATTTTTTTTCACTCTGTTGCACTTCTTGCCAGATCCTTGGAAAGAAGAAAGACAAAGGAATTTGATGGGCACAGCACCAGCACAATCCTCTCCCACCTCTATTGTAGCAGTTTAGAGGCTGATGCTAAACCTCTGCTGTGTCCAGGTTGTTTCTGAGTGTTGTATTACCCTAAAGGGAAGCTGACAGACAGGCATCTTACCTTATTTTGAACACAGAGAGACCACTGCCAAATGTCTCTGGATCTACATTCACAAGAATCTGCCTTCCCTTTGACTGATGCTGACTAACCCCAGTACAGCTCTGCAGCCTTACAAAGGTCTTTCAGGATGAGTCATTGAAAACACAGTCCATTAAAATGCCTTAGAATATACTGAGGAAATATCGGTGATAAATGTAAGTTGTAAGAAAAAAGCAGCAATTCATAACTATTTTAAATATTAAAAATTTGGGGGTTTCCCCAAACACACAGAAAATTAAGAGAATCTGCAACATGAAGAATCTCTTTATATCCTCTTTTTAAAACCCAGATTCGAATGATGGTAGAGGGTGTGTTCCTGTTAGCTGGGATGCCTGAATGGCTTGGGGCACAGACATGTTTCAGGTGACTGATTGACCTAACTGGCTAAGATGGCACCAACACGTTCTTCAGCTGCACAGTGAAAATAGCAGCCTACAGCAAGATCAGAAACCTGGGTTTTCCCTAGACAGATGCAGCAGATAGGCCACATATGTAGCATATTAATACATAGAGACGATATATACAGGCTCTTTGTCTCATCCTTCTAAAAAGGTTATTAACTGTCTTTCTTACATCTAAGGGGAGAGATTGGCCAGAGCTGTCATATGTTCCTGTCAGATTTTTCATACCAGCACTGCAAATTAGGGCTTTGGGGAGTTAGCGAAAAATATAGATAGGTGGTACAGAGCCAAGGTGGAGAGAAATGTTGAATGTTGTATTTGCATAGGGTTTAACACGAACAGGATCAGAGTGAATTAATTCCTGTTGCAGAGGGCTGGCTTGAGACCCATGAAATACCCTGTTAACCCCTGATGGCTCCACAGCTAAGGTGGAGATAGATCCTTTGTACAGACAGAATACCCCCTTAAAGAATAGTAGTCTGGCTTGGATGTCCACAGTGTTTCCAACTGACTCCTAAAATATGCAGTGCGGTGTCAGAAAATACCATCCCACAAAAACCATAAGACACAGCTATCACTAGAACCTGGAAGGGGAGATAAATATATCATAGCAATTTTCTCCAAGGCAGGAACAGCTATTATTGGCCAGGAGTACAAGGGCTATAGAAGTGATGAATTTCTGCTGTAGAAGTCCAGTTACAAGAATCCTCTGCTTTGCTGTGATTTGTTCACTGCATATGTTTACAAAAACAATACTATCAGGTCTTATTCTTTTCTGTTGGTTATTTATTTATTTATGACATTGTGCAGGCCATATCTTGTCACAAGCCTGGGTATTTCAGAGGCTGCCCCAATGTACAATGTTTTCATGAAAGAGAGGGGGAGAAGGACCACACGTGTTCCAGCCTATTCCCACACTACAGTAAGGCATGCAGTGCTGTGGTCAAAAGAAGGAGAAACTGGATAAAAAACCTGAGCAAATAGTAAATATCATTAACTGTCTGCATTTGAAGTTCAAAGTACAGAGCTACCACAGGAGAGTTTATTTCCAGACTCACCCAAGATTCACTTTATTTAGATGGTGCAGGGCAGCTGGAGGCAAAACCTCATTATTTCATTACTCCAAAAAGTCCCATGAACACCTCTTTCCCCATACATACAATAGAACACTAATAGTTAAAATAGCAGCAATGCAAGGCTCATGCTAAAGGCTTCAAGACCCATCCCTGCACAGTAAAAAAAAAAAAAAAAAAAAAAAAATCCAAATAACAAGGTTTGTTCATGCAGCTAGCAAGTTTAACTATTTTACTCCCATTGTTTTGAAGACATTAATGTTCTCTTAAAAAGAACTTTCTCTACCCAGAACTGGGCTACTTATGCTTGGTTATTCAGTGAAATCACCATAATTCTTCTTCATGATGCCAGTCTGTCACCATGTAAATTATGGCCATGTCACAAATTCAACATCATAACTTTAAGGTGAGATGAAGCAAGAGGAAACGGGCAGTGGGGTTAAAAATCCTTGGTGAAGCAAGCCTTTGAAACCAGCTTCTGAATGCCTTTGAAAATGGCCACAGAGGCTTGACAGCAAAATATAAAACCACCTGAAAGGTAAGCAGATGTAGGCAATGACACAAGTCAAAGTGGCCCCCAGTGTGAAAACTCTCCTACACAAGACAAATGAGAGCATTTGGGTCACAGAACAGTCACGTCTGTGTGAAGGGTGGAACATATGGAAATTTTTGCTGTTAATTAGGGTGTGCCTCTGGCAAGGCCACTGCAGTTGGACTTGCTTCAATTCAGAAATGTTCAGCTCAGCATAATGGTCTGGTAGGAATTCAGTAAAGAAAAGCAAGGGTTGTGGGGTTTTTCCCCCTTTCTTTTTTCTTTTTTTTTTAACAAATGCCAGAACAGACTATGTAGAACTCAGGAGGAATAACAGTACAAGGAATGGAAGCATGCCCAGAGTCTGAGCTGGGAAGGTGATGGCCCAGGTGAGACATCCTGTTTTGGGATGCCAGCTAGGACAGAGGTCCCATGCCTTTCCATTCTGCTTAGGGTCCATTTCTGCCCTTCAAAAAATGAGGATAGTGACATTGAATGGCTCTGTAAAGTTCACTGGGTTGGGACGAAGGGGATCTGGACTTTGTTCTTGTCACTTCCATCACTGGTTGAGTGATGCTGAGCCAGCTCCTTTTCTCTACCCCGGGTTTCTTAGCTTAGTCAGGGCTAACAATACCGACCTCCTCTATAAAGAGCTTTCCAGTCCACAAAAATCTGGATGTTATTATGATGATTGGCAATCACATCATGAGAGAGGGATTAATTTTTTTCAAATTCAGATGTTTAAAGTATTTTAACTCCTTCCTAACAACCCCAAGATAATTCTACAGTCATTTTAGAAATGAACATTCTCTTCGGTGTTTGTACACAATATTTATGAGACTTGATCTAACCATCAAATATAAATGCAGTCCAAAATATGAACTACATTTAGATTCACCTTTTGAAGGAACTGTTGAATACTCAGGAATTGAAATCTTAACCAATGAAAAGAAACACAAAGAAATGTGTAATGGATCCAGCTTTTCCAGGCTTATTTTCGTTACCAATGATGTAGTAATAAAGAGAAGTCTTACTTGTGATTCTTAAATAAATCAAAGCCATCCATATATCTGACAACAGATGATGGCTGTTTCTCCAGTGAAATGGGATTTTTTTGTCATTTTGCTCTTCTTTGAGCTGAACTTCAACAAAAATTCAAGTTCAGGACTAATGGTGATGTAGAGTTCTTTGGATATCCAAAGTCATGGACTTTGGATAAGGTCTGTGGTGAGCTATAGCATTGTGTCTCACTGGGCCTCACACAAGTAGGAACCTGTGTTTCAGACAACCATCCTTGTCACAGCACCCATGATGTATCTTATGGGCCTGACACAGCGTGACACTGAAGCTTAGGGGAAAACCTCGAGTTTATTTAATATACTCCCTCCATGCTCATAAAGAACTTAGGAACTGATAGAGGATTTTAAATAAGCCTTTAAAATGATACTCTCTCACCTGGGCATGAATAGGTCCAAATTAGCATTTTGAATGAGATAAATTGCTGCAGATCCAAGCAGGTAATCAATCACACTTTATCTAAGCCTTTCTAGGGATAGAGAGGGTGAATGAAACTGCAGTATTGAAAAGAAAAAGGACACAATACACCAACCATGCTTCCCACCCACTCCAGAATAAAGACAAGGAGATTTTAGAGTCTCTACTACAAGGACATGCTCCTTTTTGTGAGTAAGCTTTGTTAAAAAAAAAAGCTCATGCCTTTCATTTCTTCTGCACAATCTGAGAAATGAAGCAAGCAAGACCAGCCAGTTGCATTCCGGACACCATTCTTATGGTCTGTGTCCCTTTGACATTTTCTGCCTACCCATTTTCTGTTTCAACAGCACGTACTCCCTAGTTTGTTTGACAGCCTCTGCTGCCCTATACATAGAGCTGCTGATTACACCAGGTTCAGTGATGTTCAAGAGCAACTCAATAGGGAAAGAGAGCCCTCATTTAGTTCCACAGTAATCTTGTAAATGCTGCACAAAGGTACCTCTAATTTCCCGAAGGACATATTGACCCACAGACGTTGGGGGACACCACGATTTTTCATCGTTTCAGGGGTTGAGAACTTGTAAGGGTTTTTTTTTTTTTGTTGCTTTTGTTGTGTTGGTGGTTTTTTTCTGGAACAATTAAACATTGGAAATCTACATCATATGAGATCTTCCAAATATAGCCTATACTGATGAGAAGAGATATATTTATCTCCCTTTGTACTTTTCTGAGACCACCACAGATACAAAGAGTAGAGGTTATTAAGTCTGATGTCCCAGCTGATGTCCCTTTCTATACTGCAACTGAATACACAGAGTTGAATTTATTGAACACAGTTATCCAGAAAAAGATTCCTTCAGTGAACTGGGGGAAGAGACAGGAGTGAGGAAAAACATATTTTAATTTTTCTTCAATGAAGAACTTGAAAAAAAAAATATTTGAAAATATACATCAGCAATGAGATGTTTTCCACTGTGTATGTACTTGCAGTCCACTGTGTCAGAAAGTTGTGAAATTATTCATGGGCTTTTTCTCTGAGATAAGTCAGTGAAGAAAGATAATATCTCCTCTCAACTACTTTCTCCTAGGTTTGAGATAGCCTCTGATGTTGACTGGCTTACTCATATGGCTAGAAAGATCAAATAGAAGACAAAAGTTGGATGCTCTATTCAGATAACCATCCATTTTTTGTCTTATTTCAAATACAGCGATAATAGCTTAAAATTTCCCAAAATATACACAAAACCTCTCAATAATTTCAAGAGTTATTCTTGCCATATATGGGAAGACTGTCTACAGTGAGAAAACATTTCTTATTTATGTTCATTGCTACCCTTACAGAGGCCTCAGGCCTCTATTTATTTGTTTGTTTGTTTGTTTGTTTGTTTCCACAGATATTTAATGATCGTCATTCACTCTTGACTTTTCACCTCTGTTTTTCCACTTGGTATGTGAAGGACAGTAGTCTTTTCAGAGCCGCTTCTGTTGCATTCAGAGTTGTTATGTTGCAAGCAACAAATTTCATATTTTCTGCTACACTCCCTTCAAGGTAGGTCACATTTGAAGCAGTTGTTAGGATTCTATTTCACTGATAACCATGTCCAAGAAGAATATAATTTATTTGAATACACTACATACACTTGTTCAGTCAAGGAGTACAAAACAGCACTTTCAGATTCAGCTGAGCTGCACATTGATTAGGTGCAAAGTCTTCACCTTCTAGTATGGCTAGTACCAGAATTTGGCTTTCCTTGGCCAATTACAGAGGGATTTCTTTAAAAATCTGGAAATGACCATTTAATTGACTCAAGCCAGAAGGAAAATTATTTATTAAATAAAATGGGGTTTGATTTAGTCACCTTTCAGAACTGACTTTGATGGTCTGGAAAATCCAGGAGGCAGTGTAAACACCTGAATCCTGAGGCCAATGTGAGCAGTAGCTATACCACCCCTTAAACTGTGCTCCTTGAACCGTTTTGCAGCTAGAGTAAACAAGATAGCATTTATAAAACTTCAGCTGATCTACTTTGAGGCTTAAAGACAATTTCTGGGGCTTCTGGGGTGAGAATCCCCAACCCAAGTTAATTCAGAGGATGGATGAAGAAATACAGATGAGTTATCTGAAAATGCAGTTCACTTTCTATTGTTGTCTCTGTCTGCACTTAATACGTGTGACAGACACTACAAGAAGTGCCAATACATTATTCAAACAGTCCATCCTACTGAGAAACAGGCAGCTGTGGTAAAGGGATGCTTGGACAAGCACTCTGTGTTGGATGGAATTCAAAGCAAAAGGACTTCCCCCAGCCACACAGGAATCACTCTACACAAGCTTTGTTTTTAAGAGAGAAATACCACAGCTGTAAACAGATGGCCTGGATAGCAGGTGTGATCTACAAATTACTGCTCTGACCATCTCTTTTTCTTTCCCACACCAGACCAAACAACATCTGAAGGCAGCCTTGCAGTAATTCATGGCAGACTTCTCCACCTCTCTGCCATTTGGAGCATGTTGCCTTTCTCTCTCCACAGGCTGTCCACACTTCTGGTCTCTGTCTCAGGCCCACAGATACTCATCTCTGGGCTATGAAAGCAGCTGCAAACTCGGATATACAGAGCAGGTGGCAAATCCTTGATCTGTGCCAGGGCTGAAGGAATTCTGTTGTGAAGGTAGTTTAGACCTTAGCTGCACTCACAGGCACAGAAATGGTTATACAGCTCCCAGGATATAATAAAACCTGTGGTGCTAAATTCAGAGATGCAAAATGTAGACTTTGGAACCATGGCAGAGATCTCAACAGAGTGACCAGAATAGGAAAATGTGAAAGTGTATGTATGATGGAGGATGAAAACGGGTGCAGGCAGCTGCCTATCACATAGCACAGGAGTACACAGTGTATTGGGCAATGGTCACAGAGGCACAGGGGTTTATTCTGCTCTCACCCTGTCTTCTAGACAATCCCTGCTAGGTGGCTACATCCCAGTTACCAGGTTTCCCCAAAATAGCTGGAAGAACTAAGGATCATGTCTTAGCATATCAAGTACAAGCTATCACTTTTCTGAGAAGAAAAAAAAAAATCTCATTAAAGACACCACTCCCCAATTAAAAGAATGGCAACATCAAAAATGTCGCACATCTCCCCACTTGAAAGGCAAAACTGAGAAGCCCTGCCAGGTTCCCTTGCTTATGGAAGAAAATGTCGCCTGTGCCCCAAAACAGGAGCCAGTGCTGATAATCTCTAACTAATAGATCAAAACAGAAAGACATGCTCACACACTGGTTGGTTTACCAGAATAATTTATGCTGTTCAGCTAATTCCTGAGCAACAGCAACAATATTCACTGCTTACTGAGAGACTAAGTCTGTAAAGGGAGTAATTTTCCTCATGAAATATGTAAGCAGTTGAAGGAGCAGGGACTGACTGGATTGGTTGGTTTTTACATATCAGATATATTTTTGTTTTGCTGTAGTGACAAAACTTCAAAGGAGAGTTAAAATGTCAGGTGTGACTCAGTTTACACATCCATATGTGTCAAAGGTCCAGCACAGTACCTGTTTGAAATGAGCTGCTTCCCTCCACAAAGGACTGTATTCCCTGTGCCAGGGGATGGAGTCTGTACCGTAGTCACCTTATTTCCCCCTCTTTCACTTTTATCAGCTCATAAATTCTAAGCATACGTGAACACAAACAACAGGCTTCAAAAACAAGGAGGAAAGATGTGTTTTCCCAGGGCTAGGTGGCTCAAAGGATTATACAGCTATAAAGATCTACTCACAAGGGGATTCACATGAGAAGACACACAGGATATAAATGGTGGGGATAAAAAAAAAAAATCAAGGCAGCTCACAAGGCTAAGAAAAACCCAAAACATAAAAAAATGTAAAAATCTTCAAACCTGATGCATTTCAGGTTCCTAACTAGTAACTGCTGAAGCTGTGAGAAGACAAAGATCATCGAGCTGAAATACTGGTAGTAGTTTTTTCACAAGGGAATGAGGGGTCACAATGACGTCTTCTCTCCAAGATGTAGTTTCCTAATTTTCTCCCCAGTATCAGGAATGAATTCACTGAGAAAGCTGTGCCCTTGTGGAAGGCATGAAATCTTCTGCTTAATATTTACATCTTTACTGAGTGGTAATATGGAAAACAGGGAGTGTAGAAGCAGGCAGCTTGGGGAATACTCTGGCTTGGTCTGAGGCTCTGCAGAGGCAGACAGCCATCTACCGCCAACAAATGAAATAGAAAGCAGCCCCACAGGCTTCCTGAGAGCTGCATTTACAGAAAACCATGCCTCACAGGAAACAGCTTTGCTTGGCACATCAAGCTATCCATGCTAGCCAGCATCAGGACAAACCTGCCTCAGGAAATGTAATATTTTCTTCTCCCACTGACATGTTCATGCTGTATCTAGGGGAAAAAAATCAGGAGCAGATGATGGAATGGAAGCCTTTTTCATACAGATATGCTTCAGGTTTTTGGATTCCATTTGTGGAAAATCCCTTCTCCCCCTCTCTCCACCCACCTCAACATGCAGAGTCAGATTCACAATGAATCCTCACAGACTGAAACGCTCTGAGCTCTGACAAGGAAGGGCAGCAAATGGAGGCCAGCAGTGCAAATTGGAGCACTGGGAGCACACTGCAGGTAGCTGAGTATCAGATTATCCAGGCACCACAGACTACAACTTCCACCTGGAAGGCAGAGAAACAAAAGCCTCCCTTTGTGTCCCAGGGTTTTGCAGGAATTAAACACAGCTCCTCTTTGTGGTAGACCCAGACTCTCACAAGGAACAGGGAGCAGCCAGTAAACTCTCAGGCTATCCTCAGGGAATGGACTATTTTAAGCCTGCTTGCAAACATCTCCCTGCATATGTGCTGTATTTTCACGGAAGAATAATTTAATCTTCATTGCCATCATTAATTTTTGACAGAGAGCACCATATGACATCCTGTTTACAGCCCACTAAATCTCCATTATGAAGCCATGCTTACAAAAAGAAGAACAATCTGAAGAGCTGTGTTAACTTTTATGATTATATTCCAGCCCTGAAATACAGAAACATGATTGAAGTTACACACAAACACACACACACACAAATTTTTTAAAAAAAATTAATTTTGGTATGCTGTTTTCAGGATCCAGAGGAAAAGCTTCATGTTTAAATAACCAATACTAATACAACAGTTACAACCTTTAAAAAGACCTGCATAACACATTGGAATTAATCCTTAGGCAATATTTACCCTGTTGTTTCCAGCTGTGTTGAACAGAACAGGTAAGTTCTGCTATTCGGAGATATTCTTTGACAGCAGGAGAGATTTAACCCTGCTGGTGAGCAGAATTTCGTTAATAATTCTTGTACTTACATTCCTTCATTTGGAAATCTAAGAGTTTTGGTGAGATCTGTTACTTTTCCCTGGGGCATAAAACCACTCAGAACTAAAACCTGCCATCAGCAAGGAGAACTGAGGAGAGCCAAGAGCTCCAGAAGGCCTCTGACACAGAGGCATCACAACTACCACCAAGGTTCTGAGAGGGACTCATAAAACCAGGAAGAGTTCAGCAGCCACAACACAGCATGGCACAATTGCACCAGTTCAAACCAGGGAAATCCCATAGTTTAGGTCTAAATTTACCCAACTAAGTTAGGCACACCCAGTTAATTTAACACTTCTTCAAAAGTCAGTGAAACAAGAGAGGTCCCTCCAGGGAGTAATTCTAGTCTTAGACTAAACTACTTGAAAGATAAGAGAAAGCCAGGATTATCCTCTGAGTTCTTCCACCCTTCCTCCCCTGCAGAGAGTGCACAGAAATACTCAAATAAGTGCCTAAACAGTGTGGGGTAAATGTGGACAAACACTGTCCTCCAACTGACCTCCTTTGAGATGAGACTTTCTCTTTGCAGCAGTGTGAAGGACATCCAAGACACAGCCAAGATTTCTAGTCCTACCTATTTCAGGTGAGACTATTCTCTTCCACTATCTACTTTAATAAGTATATATTCTATTAAGCATTTTATGAAGCATTTAAGCATATATTTAATACAGTACTTCCCTTTCAATCCTGCTCCTAGCAGCAATCATTCTTCACATACACCCAATCTCCTTTGGATTTAAGAAAGTTGAGTCATGGCTTAATGCTCTAAAATGATTCCCATTAACATTAGCTCCTAGTCATCAGTTTCTAAGGAAAACTTCAGTGGCAGTATTGAAGTGACAGCTCATGACTACACAGGGCAAACCCCTCGTAGTATTTATCTAGAAATCAAGGTGATAAAAATTAGATACTACAGCCAACAGCCCTGTGGTTAATTTAATCTTCATAGATCAACCAAAAATTTCCATACAATTTTATTATTGTGTGCATTGTACAAATTTACAAATGTGCAAAGCCTGGCATTTGGATTCATTAGTCTTTTCAGTCTCCAAAAACCTAGCAGCAATTAAATGTAACTCTCTTTGTTAGAGGAATGAATACAATTCTGGGGATTTTTTTTTTTTTTTTTTTGGTTGGTTGGTTTTTGTTTTTGTTTTGGGGTTTTTTGTTATTATTGGTTTGTTTTCTATTTGGGTGATAGAGACAAATTAAAAACAACAGTTTTGACTGTTTCCTATCAAGTTCTCTCACAGTCAAGGGTTTTACAAAAAGAGCAGGAGATGATTTTATCACCATCACCAAGTATTCCACAGCGCAAGACTACTGATGGCTATCATATATGACCATATTTTTCTTTCTTTTTTTTCCCCTATTTATTAATTTTTATTAGTAGTATAGCCTGAACTTCACAGTCTAGCGAGGGCATTGCACAGCCTTCATCTGGGAAACACTGATGTCCTGTTTGATATGTCTTCCATGACCCACATGTATGCTCCCTCTATTCTGTTTTTTGCCTCCCCCATCCATTTTCTTAAAGAAAGGTTGTTCTCCTCTCTCAAAGCTAAATGTTCCCAGCTGCCTCCTGCCTGTTTCCCATCTCAGTGACAAGTGCCCTCCCCAAGATTTCTCCCTACCTATGTTCCTTTTCCTTAGAGCCACATTCTTGCTTCACAGCCCTATCTCAGCCATCATCAGAGGGCTGCAAAAAGCTGGTGAAAGAGCAGAGGAAAGTTGAGGAGTGTTCCTCAGGCCCTAAAGAGCCCACTTTGCTTTTGCTGCCCACGCTCCTCTGTGGAGCTCTCCGCTGCTGCTCCACCACCACCCGCACCTGCCCCTTCACTTCAGGTTTCAGGGCTGCAGCATAAGGAGCACAGGGGTAGGAGGCAGACAGGGAGGGTACATTGACATGGTCTTGTTTTCTCTGAAGATTACATCACATCTCAGTTGCCTGGGTCATCTTTGTCTCAGCCTGATGCCCTACTCCTCTATCCCTCCCTGCCACAGCTGTGGTGAACCTTGCCCTCTCTGATCTACCTGGCTTCCTTCTGTCTTTCCCTCCAGCATGCAGAGTGCAGAGAAAATAAAGTTTTGTGCAAGCTGTGGTCAGGAAAGAATTGAGTGAAACAGTTACTTTTACTGACATTTCTTTATTCCCATGGCTGTTAGGGACAAAATTGAATAAGGGGATAGGATTGGTGATCACATCAGCTCTGTCCTGTGGTTAAAAGGCTGCAAAACCTGCTGAGAAACTGGTGATCTTCTTTTTCCTCCCATCTATATCTAATGCATTTCTATCTCTATATCTAATGCATTTCTATCTAATTGCTCTGACATTTACCCAGGGAGATCAGATGTAGGATTTGGAAGAGAGAATATGTTTCAATGAATATAACAACTAGATTATGTAAATGAGAAGAGTGCTTAAATACTTAGGTAGCAGACTTTGCAGAAAGCTCAACACCCCAAACCTTTGCAAGCTCAGTTAATCCTACATGGTATAATAGCCATGACCATGTGTGGCTTTTCATGTGAAGGCAAAGGGAATAATAAAAGCTTCTGTAAAAAGTTAACTCATGGAAGCCACTCTCAGTACACAAGTTTTATTGGCCCTGCAAAATCAAAGAAATATGTTACACATCCTTGATTCCTCTGTAATGAAATTATATTTATCATTTACATGCACAGACCAATGTATATTTTGACATTAAAGAAAAAATAACAGTTCAACAATCAGACCATAAGGGTGCTGTTACATTTGGAGGGTTATAAAAAAGCTGATGCCAAGGAGATTGTGTGCTCTAACTGCCTGACTTGGCATTTGGATTTTTCTGAAAACAAGAGTTCCTCTTCACCTGCAGATCAGAGGCCAAGCCAAAGAGAGGCAGGGATTTTGTGCACTGGATCTTTGTTCAGAAGCTCACCTCTTCCTTTTCATGATTTCAGAAGTTTTAAGTGAACTTGCTGAACTTACTCTTTGGGAAGAGGAAAATGTTTTACCCACTTCAGTGTTACAGTGACTTTGTGTTTCTGGCAAAACACATGTGTGTTTCTTCATGTGTGACTTGTTTCCTGGGGAAAAAGGAACCCCATCTGTGGGGAGCAGTGATTGCAGGTGCCATCAGTGTGCTTTAGGGCTACAAAGGATTTTGTTGCTCTCCTCCCTACATTGTTACTGTGAAAGAGCAGTAAACATTAAATCTTGACATGTTTACAGCTTGGAGAGGGTTGCTGGCAGAGCTCTAGCGACGTATCTCAACCCGATTTGTGACTCCGGACCTTATGGGGACAGGCAAGTCCCGCAGGCAAAGTGGCATGGGTTTCTTCTCACATGCCTAATGCAATCCCAGCCCTTGTCCTCTCCTGTAGTATATGTTCCCTCCTTCTCTTCTGTTTCGCCTTTTCCTTCCCTGCCTCTTGGCTGTTACACTTTTAGTTGTGTTTGAAGTGGTTTGCTGCTGTGCACACACTATGGATGGTGATAGAGCACGCATTTATTTTACCACAGATACATGGAAGCAGGCCCTAAACTCCAGTATACTCTATCTACTTGAGGCAGCAGCAGGAGCAAATCCTTCTCCTTCACCTTTTCCTGCAGCCCCGGGCAGCAGCAAATCCTCCTTCACCTTTCACTCCAGCTCCAGGCAAAATTTTATTGCTTTTCATTTTCCTACTGCACACAGGATGGACTACAGTTTATTTCTGTTAAGAGGTTTACACTGAGAGTCTCTTCAGACTCAGACTCCCCTGATAGGAGGGGAAAGAAAAGGAAGAAAATACAAATAATAATAAACCCCCCCTGAAACTACTAGCTCAGGTGATATTGCAGTTGAAGAACAGCAGTTTTGGCATGTGTGGAGAGACAGTGACAGCATCACACTTCCCTCTTCTAATTTTCCTGCCCACCCCAGCATGGTGACTAGAGATCCCAGCTTTGGAGTCTGGGAGCAAGAATGGGTTGGAAAGTCCTATCAGGACTGAAGCTCACACAGGGGAGGGACCACACTCAAAGGAGCAGAGGATCTGCCACAGCCTCCATAGCCTGAGGGTTCATGTTTTGTTTAATAGCATGTTCATTATAATTTCCCTCAAAGCATGTCATAAATGGGGGGGGCAGGGGGGTGGGAGGGTCAGTAATTGAGATCCTTTGAACGTTCAGTCCTGCTCATTATTTGAATCTCTTAAGTATAAGAATAAACAAAGAGGTTGTGGAAGCTGTCCATGTTACATTTCCACTGCTGGAATTTTTTCCAAGATGCATTTTTGACCAGAAATCATGCTTTTTGTTTCCTTAACAATTGTGCTAAACATTGAGCTATTATATAGAGGGCATGAAAAGAGGTGCTGCACCTGTACTTTTCTTGCTGGTATTTGCAGTGGATGGGAGAGAAGGAAAGAGTAAATATTTTAGGACTCATCCCAGACTGAATAAGGTGGACATCAAAATTAGATGAATAAGATTTACTCTTTGGAGGTGTCTCCAAAAAGTCACTGTTGCCCATAAAGCTTGATGAAGGTTAAATCAAATCATCCCACATCTACAGGCACTTACAATACTGTTGTATATCTGCCTAAACTGATCCTAATTACCCTGGGCTGATGCTGCTCTTTCCATGTCTTTGATTTAATGGTAAATTTTTGGGACAGTGTGCATCTTTTGCCAAATCCACGAGATCTGTGCTGTAGCATCTCTCTAGGCACTGTTACATCACAAATAAATAGGGTTTCCTAAATGAAGGCTTCTTCTCTTAGCAGCTTTGCACCATTTGAGTGCTTTGGCTCTCTAGGATGCTATGATCATTTCAGGTGGTGCTAGGAAAAATATATCCTTTTTGTAAGGGGTAAGTAGGACAAATGTCAAGAAGCCAGAATTCCTCAAAAGCTGACATGGTATCATGAGCTCTGGTATAAACAAGTTGCTATAAAAGGAGAAGTGTTTGTCACATCTCCTTTATGATTTCCTGCCTTAATTCCATTTCTTCCTGTCCTCCCACACACAACCACTTTACACATCTCCAGCCCCCTCAGCTGAAGTTTCCTCCAGGGCTATTTAACTGCATTAGGCTGTCTTCCACTGAGAGACAGCTAGAAATAAAAAACCCAACACCTTCATTTACTAGGGGTGTTACCAAGATCCAAACCCTGGACCTTTTAATTAATGACTGGCCAGGCATATGAAACATCCTCCAGCATTGCTTATGCACAATTTCTGCAGGAGCATGCTAACTAACCCCAAGGAACAGCCAGACAAGGCTCTCTGCCTTTTCATAAAAGATGGAAAGAAATGTTACTGTCCATTGAGCTGTTGGAAATACATTTTTTAGGAAAACACAAGAGCTTAGATGCTACATTTTCCCAGCAGGTTGAGGTTGGTAAGACCATCACGCACAAGTCAAAGGAATGGTCAGAAGTGTCACGCTTTGTGAAGACTGCAAACAGGACTACGGTGGCTACACATGTGGGGGCCAGCTGGCCTGAAGGGAAAAAAAAGATCCTGTCCTCCTGCCAAGGATATAAACTACTAAAAGCAGTTATCCCATTCTGAGCAGTTTAGTGGCTCAGCATTCCTGGTTTCCTTTCCCATTTAGAGTAGGAATGATATAGCCTTTTACTTGTCTAGGGCAAAACATGATAAAATTATGCTCTTTCAAAAGAACTGCTACCTTTCTTCCTTCCACAACATGCAAAACCAAAGTGCAAAAATAGCCATTTCAGCCTATCAAAGCTCTCTGAATTTTTCAGGATCACGGCAATGGAAGAGGACACAAAGGTCACACATTTTGGTCGGGATGATGGCTTGACAATGCATCTAGCCTCAATAGCTGTGACTGCTTGACTGCTCAGCAGGCAAAGGCCTGCAGGGAATCACTGCTCCCAGAACTGTGTAACCCCATCCCTGCTACTAGGACCCCAGGCTATGCAGTATAGAGGCATATCAGTCTCTGAATTTTTAAGATACTCTCTCCTTCTCCAAAGCCTTAAGCACTGCTGAAGTTAATGTTGTTCCTAATTATATCTTAAATAAACATGTGACATCAAAAAATTACTCTATAGATTCTCCCTCATCTATATTTACTCGGGCATAATAGCAGCTGCCTACATGATTTTTGTCTTGCTAATGCACAGCAATAATCATAGAACCACCCACAGCCCATCTATTCTGGTAGAGTGCAGAAATAGACATTAAACCTATAAATGTCAGAACATGCCTTCCTTTCAGATGTTAGTATTATTTAAATTAGCACTTGAATGATGTTTCCACAACGTGATAGCTTTTCAAATGATGGTATATTGCACATGAAGCGCACTGGCCCTGCTTTAAGCACCTTCAACCCATTAGGCCCATCTATAATTTGGTGCTTTTAGAAAAGCAAACGCATCGTAGAAGAGCTGTGGTCTTTTTTGCTTATGCGCAGAGGTCCCCAGGGAATTGTTGATGCCATAATTACCTGGTCAGGAGGTAAACGTGACTGGTGCTTGTTGTCCAGATGCATTTGGGAACAGCTGTGTCTGGGTGGTTGGAAGATCACATTATCTGAGCATGTCCTCACATTTCAGGGTGAGCACAGTGCTCACTATGAAAGCAATGCTGTTGGAGGGAAAATGTGTTAACTGGAAAATTGAAGCAGCAAATCATGTTTTCTCTGTAGATCTAGGAAAATTAGGAGCAAATCCTCCACCTTCCTTTTGACCACTAACATCCAGTAAAATTAATTAAAAGAAAACCAGGAAAAAAGAACTGATTAGTCGAGATTTAGTGGGAGTAGGGAAGCTTATTGCAAGGAAGCCTTGTTTTAAAAAGACAAAAACAGGTTAAGTGTGAAGTCAGACAGCAGCTAGACCAGATCAACTCGATGCTGCTTTCAAGAAACACAAATTCTGCTCAAACAGAACAGAGCAAAAGGAGATACCTGGGATCAGATTGCTGGGAACAATATATGCCTGTTTAAGGGTGAAGCGCTTCCATAATTCTCCTACATGAGAGCGAAGATGAAACACTGTAAGACATCCATTTCTGAGAAAGCCCTTCTGTCAATTAGTAAGTCCTCTCATTATAATAAAGTCTTTGACCACAAACATCACATTTTATTACAAACAGCATGCAAATAGAGCATCATGCTTCGTCAGACAGAGGACTAAGTTCATACCCCTCTCTCAAATAGGAGCCACAGCAACCACCAAACTGCCATACACACACACGAGCTGCATGTACAAAACCAACAGTGACACCTGGTGGGCAATATTCAAGCACAAATCTAATAACTACGATTTCTTCCGGAACATCAACTTTAGGAGATTGATCATTAAAAAAAAAAATAATGAAAGCATATGTTCTTTTGTAGCACTGGAAAAAAAAATATCACCCTTTACTGAGTGCTGCAGAGGATGATGCAGACAGCCCAGCAGCCCCACACAGAACTAGTCCTGTATCCTGCAGGAGCAGGAGCAGTACCAAAGGAGTCCTGACTGGCACTGGGGGCCTGCCCACTGCCACCAGCAGTGGTTTGAATTAGAATCAGGTGTGCACTTCAAAGGACATCTCCCCCTCATCCTATTTTCTTCAGTTTGGTTTGCATCCCAGTGCTGTCCCAGCACATAACGCTAAACTGGAAGACAACATTCGGGAGCACAAACTGCATGGGACAAATGGGCACGCAGTGCACAGGCCAGGCTTGGCCTCACCTGCAGCAAGGAGCCCGAACATGCAGCGTGGAGTGATGGGCAGCCTGCCCAGAGCCTCCCTCAGACTGCTTCTGGGTGGTTAGCAAGCCAGGCTTTGCATGATGTTACCGTGGCTGCTTCTGGGCTCCAGCTAGCCTAGATCTGCACCTCACACTGTACCCCAGGGCATCTCTAGTCCCCATGATATCAAAGCTGCTGATAGCAAACTAGGAGGAGCTGTGGACTTCCTCAAGGGTAAAGGGACATCTGGATAGACTGCAGAGCTGGGCAATCACTGACTGAATGAAATTGAACAAGAGCAAGTGCTGTATTCTCTGCCTAGGATGGGGCGATTCTGGTCATATGTACAAACTGGGGGATGAGAGGCTGCAGAGCAGTTGTGCAGAAAGTGAACTAAGGGTTTGATGGTAAGTTCAATTTGAGGCAGCAGTAGCCATGACAGCAAAAGGGCCAACCACACTATGGGGTGCATCAGGCACAGCACACTTTCCCCCATGTAAGTTCCAGCAAGAAATGATGTATGGCACTTGTGTCATCTCTCAGCACACACTCTCATCAAAACTAAAACCTATGTAATAAAAAAACCTTCTTACTTTCCTTTATCAGAGTGAAGACTTCAGTGGCAATTTGACCACAGAAACAGTCTGGATAAGCTCCAAAAGTTTTTTTAATGGTAAGACTACAAACAACAATTCCCAAACCTCTTGTTAAATGTGGCTGTTGAGCAGGAGCTCTGAAGAGAACAGTTAAGGACTGGAAGACTTCTCAACTCAAAGAATTTAACACCAACAGAACATTTTGGTAAAGGAGCACTGTCAGCTCTTTCCTTTGGTCCACAGTTAAGGTCAACATTAAAGTAAAACCAAACAGACCAAGTGCCAATCTGTCTAGATTCTACTACACTGCAAGCCAGTCAGCACACAACCCGTCAGCTGCTCAAGGCACACTGTAATCTTTGCTTCACTGCACAGCTTTTTACTGTCACTGCAGGGTTCAACACACTTTCAGACAGAGTGAGCTAACATGTTAAACTTTAGGCATATAAACTCTCTCTTGCACACTGGAGCAAGGATACAGCTAAACATTGGATATGTCTTTTTTTGAAAAGAGCATTAATTTTGTTTAAGACTGAGGAAGGAAAAGCATACGTTAAATGCATTCAAGAGCTAACACTGACAGTAAAAGATGAAGCACAGAAATACAGACTCAATTACAATTCTTCTAAAGGATGGTGTAGCCTGGCATAAATCTTGACATGTTACAGCCTGCACATGCCTGTCAACACCCATCTATGACTACAAAGACTGACAGGATAATCACTATTAACACCGCCTGGGGTTATTCACCTCAGCACAGAAAAGGCTATTCACACTAATACCTATGTGGTTTCAGGTTTAGATTAAGTGTCCAGATGCAGACCCCCTGGATCACAGTAGTATCAAATTCTTGGATAAATTGCTGAAATTCTTTTGTATGCTACAAATTGTTCAGCTTTCTTGTAGTGATACTGAGCTAGGAAGTGTGGTGTTGAAGAGGGCACAATCAAACCACTTAAGATTAACTAGATTTGTGATTTCAAGTAAGGCCCATTTCCTGTAAAATCTAATGGTTTTTTTTAGACAAAAGTGAACAAATGTGAGCAATTTTCAGGCACCTTAAATAAACATTCCTCTTTTAAGGAGAGAAATAAATACTCTACTTCTTAGGAGAAGAAAAAAACGCAACAAACAAATTTCTGGCCAGGTTTTCCATCCATAAAAGAAGTGAATACCAGAGTCTCCTACATTAGCCCTGCTTACCAGACTGACTTATTTCAGCTCTATTCCTGCCAAGTGGTACTCTTCATTTACCAGCCAGTTTGCGAGCTAGAAGGACATACGTCTTCCCAAACTTTGTAAAAAGCCCTCTACCGAAGAAAGCAGTCTAAGTCACCTGTTTCTGAAAACAGCAGATACTTTTCCCTCAACAGTTAGTTCTCCAGAAGTTGCGAGCAAAAACTGAGTTGTGCTTAGCTGAGAGAGAACATAAGCTTTGTTCTGCAAACTTTTTTCCCATCAGAAAAACAAGATATAGAAATAGAAAAGCAATTTTTCTGATCCCAGGAAATGCACCTTCTCCCAAGCAAACATCTTTGCAACAACTGCACCTTAAGACCTCCCTCCTCACAGCTGCACAAAACAATTGTAAAGTTGTCTATACCAAAGACACATCCAGTTCAGTCTTCTAGATAATCTTGCTAGTTACTCATCAGAAGATGGTCTGGAGGACACCTGCTTGAGTGCAGACTTCAAGCTACACAGCCTAGAAATGCCCAGTTACAAGGCACTCTTGGGTTCAGCATACAAACATTCTCAGAAGTGTTCTGATGCCATGAGACACTTACCCCACTGTAGTTTTACTTCTGTAGTTTATTCCCATGTGTTGTTGCACTCTCCTCTCACTTCAAAGCTAGATACATGAAGTTCATCAAATTACTATTCTCAACATGCATATGTAGTACTAACTGAACTGCTACAGAACAAAAATACCTTTAAAAATTTAATCTTCAGTTAAGAACAAAGTAAGATTATTCTCCCTGAGAAGAATATCTCTCCTTGTACTCTGTGTACTCTGTGTGCAGGTTTTCTTCCCCACAACTAGAAACCAAAGCCAGATCCTTTTCATATTTCATGTGAACGGTACTATTGAGAATGAGATTGGTACTTGAAGTGTAGAAAAATAAAACTAGCCAGAGGCTATGGGAAATGCAGCAATAACATTTATTGGAATTTCTCCAGGCATTACATGAAAAAAATTTAAAGTGAAACAGAGGATAAAGCTCATTCAGTGCATCTTTAAAAAAAAGATGTATCTGAATAATCTTGGTTCTTTGTAACAGACGGTGCTGCAGTTTCTGGGATTAGTTTTTTATGTACACATCAGCTAAAACTCACTCTGAACAAAACTGCAAAGAACTGCTTTTTCACTTAGCATTTCCTCATCTAGTACAATATGACATTCTTGAAATATCTAATTTTATACACAGTGTTAAGACCTTTCACCCCAAATGTAAAAAGAGAGACTGTTATGTAAATCAGTATCTTTAATCAAATAAAACATCATGGAAGTAAAAAAAAACAACAAAAAACCCAGGAGAGCCGAAGCCCCTGAGTTCCATAGCAGTGTGCAGCAAGTAAGCGTTGCTGTTCCTCACTTTTATGGTAACATAAAGCATAATACTTAGAAAGCAGTGATATTCAGTCCTTGCTTTCTAAATTGGACAATCTTATGCGAAAAGACACTACTGCATTTGGCACTTTGCTTAATTGGTTTTCTTACTAAAAACAATAAGTGTTTCCTGAAATACAGTATAAACAGAAAGAGATAACATGAGCCACTGTAAAATGCAATTAAGGGTTCAGACATACACTCCAAAATACTTGTCTATTACACATTTGTCTAAGCTTTCTCAAAAATTCCATTCAAAAACATTTTCAAATCTATATGCAACTTTTTATACCTCTATAAACATAATTTCTCCCTTGAAATGATCAGAGTTTATCCCACCTTTTGTCCAGAACACACAAATTCATGACTTTTGTTTTAAAAAAAAGACCACAAAGTAGTATTAAAACAGGAATAGCCTGGAAAGCGTCATTAAAACTGCGCCTGTACTTCAGGATCCCCTTTGAAATGTATAGCCACCGTATATGTGAAAACTGAAAGGTACATAATATCTGAGACTTGCTTGGTCCTCTCTTGTGCACTCACACTTCCTTCAACCTACCTCAATTTTCTTCTCGAAATTTAAAACAGCCTTCTGCATTCCAATATAATTAGACAAGGCTTCTTGCAGCATTTCTTTGGTTAAATGAGAGCCCCTGACACACCTAACTCTTACAACAGGCAAGTCTCCGGCGGAAAATTAACATCATTATAAATGCAATCCCACTGTTGTGCTTCCTTTCTCTCCTCATCACATCAACCCCAGGACAGGTGGAAGCAAACAAGCCAGGAAGGAAGTGGCAGCCACTGCTAGCTCTTGCCTTTGCGAGCTCTGCAAGTGCATGCAGACACCTATTCCTTAGCTCTGGTTATGGAGGCGGAGCAATGATGCAATGCTTGTTTGTTTCCAGTTCCAACATGCACGTGGAATTACGCTGCTGACCAGTACAGCCCAGGCAGCGGATGGCACTACAGCTCTTTCTGTGCAGACCACGTCATGATACTTTTTCTGCTTATTGGTCTGTGCTCACAATATCAGTAGAATTAAAGAGAGGCACGCATGAGTTCACATAGATTTTCCACAGAAGATGTGAAACATGCTGCTCTTTGGAGGGAAAATTACATTCTCTTTTTTTTTTTATTCAAGTATTATTCAACATATTCAATATACATATATATATAAAGACACACTATCCTCATTTCACTACAAGACAAGCACATCCAAAGTGAATTTGCAGATCACCACTGTCTTTGTCTACTCCAATTTCTCCTTTCCTTTAGGTCAAATCTAAATATACATCTACTCATCATAATTACATGTGAGAATCCTTTATTTCCCCCTTGTGATTTATTTACATAATCATAAAAAAACTAATAGCCTGAATTTGCATTCTGACACTTGAAGGCCCATCTGTAGCTATAAGTGTCCCAGCACTATTTTTGGGTAATACCATTGCCTATTGCTAAGTAGCTATTGAAAGCAGCATACTTATTTTTTCATTCCCTTTTTGTTTTTGAAGAAATGCTGCCTAGAAAACCCTGGTTTATGGCTTACTCCATATTTTATTATTTGGGTTGTAATTTACTTCCTTCAGGAGCAGTTCACAGTCAGACAACACTTCTGCTGGCAAATACTTCACTATCTGCTCAAGAGTCTTTTGATATATTATCTTCTCCTGTTCCAGGGACTGAATTACAGTCTTCATTTTGTTCTCTCGTGTCAAAACAGTCTCCAGGCTGGCTTCCAGACTCTGAATTTTAGCATGAGCAACCTGTAGACAATAACATTATCATAAATTGATAAATTCTGAATAGTTTTCTTTTAATATAATTATATAGTATCATAATATTAAAATTATGGTATTTTTACATAGCTACTTCTAAAAGACATCTGTGTAGGCAGACAATACAAGGAATGCATACTGTGTATCATACACAAAATCTCCTCATAGTGACTAGATCAATCTGAAGAATTTCTCAAAGCTTTAGAGTGGGAAAGAGACATACAAGTCACAGCAAGCAAGGACAGCTGAGAGTAACAAGGAACTGGAGCTGGAGAGAGAAAAAGGAAATCAGCAGCTGAAGTAGCACTGGAAGACATGACCAGTCTGACAGGGATGGAACAAAGGAAACTCTCTGTGATAAAGAAAGTTAGAAGAACGGAGAGGTTGGAGGGAAGGAGAAATTCAACATTAAGTCTAAATACAGACTGTGTTCCCTGTTCTTCAATTAAAAACCTACAACTTCCTCTGACTAGTCAAAGAAACCCTGGACCACAGCAGCAGCAGTTCCCTCTGTGGGAACTGGACAAATTCTGATTGCTCCTAGGAAAGGGTACAAGCAGAGGAATAAAGAAGTTATGCAAACAAAAAGGTGAAGAGGTTAAGCACTGAGAAAGATGCATTATTATAAGGTACTCTGAAAGAACAGAAAAGCCTTGATAGAGCCTTTCAAATAAGCCATTCAATTATTCTATGTCTTTGGTGCATTTTCAGAACAGAGGTAAAAGCCACAGCTGCAGTAAATAAATAAATAAAAATAAGAAAGAAAAATCAGTAATAGCAAGTGATTACTGTTTTCAGTATTAAAAGAACACAGCACCCTTAACCCATAAACACAAAAATAATGAGGACTTGATCTTTCCTTTTTTCCTTCCATTTTCCCATTTCAGAAGCTGAAAGGGCTTTCTGAGCTCTTTGCTTCAAATTAACAAATACAAAAAGAAATAGCCTGATGATGAAAAAAACAAGAATTTATCTTTCAAGAAAATGCAAGACAATACAACATATTGCAACTGAAACAAGTCTTGGCCAAGCTATGAGACAAAGGGTAAATAGTGAAGGAGGAAGGGCTTTTTTAAAGCACAACTTCACCAGGCAAAGTCTGGTGGGCTTTCAGATATCATTAGGTATGCTAGGAGAGACCACCTTCCAAAAGTAGGACTATGAGTTTCAGCAGAAAAAAACAAAACATCACTGCCTACAAAGGCCTGGACCAAACAAATCTGCTGCACTAACAGGGAAGCAGAGAGATGAAGGGACAGAGAACTCACTTTTCAATAAGATAAACAAATTTTGCCAACTGATTTTATGGCAGATAAGGGTAGAGAGATTTTGGGAAAAAAGAAATCTAAATCAAGAAGGAAAAGTCCAAAGAATGACAGAGGAGTTAGAAGTATGCCTAGCAGAAGTGAATCACTGTAATTAAGAGAACTGCTCAACTACACAAGGTCTTGCAGTAAGATTTCTCACATACACTTAAACCAATACTTTTTCCTCTATTGGCTGAATCACAGAAATTACTTCACCATGAGTTTATAGTCTAGTTTACCTGTAGCTTCTCCAACAAATCCATATTTTGCCTCTTCAAATGATTGTTTGACCTCTCCAGCTTCTCCAGAGGTTCACCTTCATCACAGGGACTCACATTTTCCTGTAGTTCATCCTGAAGAACATGGTACTCTACTTCATAGGCATGGAGCTGTTTTGAAATATCCATCTCAAATACCTGCCATGAAAGAAAAGACCATTTTTAACTACAATAGGGAGGACTTATTCCATGTAAATGTCTGACTAAGAGTCAACTCTTCTTGATTAATGCTTTTCCTGTTCCCTTCAAAAAAGTATTTTAAGGGGATGTCTACAGTAAGAGCATTTTAACAGTTGTAGCCATAATAAATCATAGACTTCAAAATAAATTGGATCATGCCTTTCACAATTACCAAATACCATCTCTTACTACGAGATGTATCAGCAGAAAAGTCTTCTTCAATCCAAGAATTTTATAATATGACAAAGTTTTATTGACTGTTGCTCAGGAATATTAAGAAGTTCAAGACAAAATTTTAAAATCTGGGATTCATCAGATCTCTGCCTTCAAAACTGCATCCCTTGACTCCAAGAGCTCATTTAGAGACTTCTGTAAAAATATTCTTCATGGTTACAGTTTCCACGTGCTCTCTCCGTGCATGACGACACACTACTTTCTTACTGGGATACTTCAGGGACAAAGCATTGTGAATACTACAGAACTGAGCTTCTAACAGTGTTGGGACATATGACGCTGCTCTGTTTGCAAATCTAGTCACAGCCTCTCAGTTCAGAAAATTACCAAAGATTTTAGACTAGGATTGGAAGGATGTCTACAGTGACATCAATTTTCTGTTCCTTATTCTAGAGATCACAAACATTCCATCAACACAAGACACACACAGATTCCCTGAAAAACCAAGTTCTGTATTAGTTTCACTGTTCTATTCTATTCAAATGAGATAAAAAGTTTAAATTACGCAGTGTTCAAGCTGGGTAAGTATCATTTCCCTCTACATAGCTACCTGATCAATCATCTGTGCATTACAGATCTGCATAATGTCTACATTTTTCTTTCATTACCCATTATATGGGGATGGTCCTGGGAGCTACAAGACTGAGCCAAACAACTGCCCCTGCAGCCAGGCTAGGTAGCAGCAACAGGATACAGGCAGTCTACACATGAATGCAGATGTGGAAGGCTGCTCAGCATGAGACCACACCACAGGCCAGCAGAGCCAAGCTGAGCTGCCCTGCCCTGCCCTGAATGTAACCACATTCAGCTCTGCAGGCAATATAACCCATTCTTACTCTATCAGACCTGGCTTTGCACAAAGCCATTTCTACCCTGCCCACACAGCATGGCTGCTCTGCAACCCATGCAGAGCACAGAACAGATTTAATGTCTAAGAGTATCAAGTGTGTTAAACTACAATCTCTATCATTCCCAGAATCAATGAGTTGTGAAAGACACCAAAGTGCCTGACAGAGGTTTAGCATGGCAATGACAGTCAATGCAATAAGGAAATGAAGATTTACATTGTCTAAAAATGAATTCTTATATAACAGCACCTGCAACAGTCAAACCTTAACAAGCCAAAGGAATGCACAAGTGTTTACTCCACTCCTGCACATAGACATGGTTTTCTAGAGCTCTTCTGTTATCTCTGAACTACCACCTCAAGGAGTAGCGCAGCTCGCGGTTTCACAATTAAGGTACTAGACAGGCTCATTCTCAATTTGCAGCTTCAGTGTAGAGGAAGTTATAGATATGAAGATTCCAGCCACTGACAGTATTTCTCAAGAAGCTTTACATACCTTCTTCTGAGAAGACTTTTGCACACAGTGTAGGCATGATTCTTTTAAAGTAAACCAAATATGGGGGAAAAAAGTAAAGAGAAAAACATCCTTACCTGAGTAATAATTTTTTCCATTTGAGGTTTAGTCATATCTGGAATAGTGGTTTTAAGAAAGTCAACAATGTTCTCAAAACTCTCACATCCCATTATAGATGTCTCTTGACTGCTAAGTAGGCTCAGTGCTACTTTAAATATTACTTCTGTTCCTTGAAGAAAAATAATGTCTAAAAGAGAAAATAATTAAAGTATTTTGAAAATGGGAGCTAGAGTCATTGGATTAATACATATATTTATGGGGATGTTCTTTGTAATCAATCACAGTGCAGATGTTACTCAGTTCAGAAGTGCAATCTGTCTTATTTCAATGTGAGGATAAAGCATGAATTTTCTTTCATCTTAATGTGAGAGAGCATTAAAGAAAATACTGCATGCTTATTATGTCTGTAGCAGTTATCTGCAGTAAGTATTTCATCACTGTCTGCTAGAGACTGCTAACCAACTGCTAACTGGTTTTAAGTGCTCCTCTGACTGAAAAGCAGTTGGGGGGTAGATCACAACACAACTGTTTTCTACAGGCAGAAGCTATTCTTTAAAATATTATTTCCATTCCATTACCAGTTATATTATTTTCAAAATTCATAGTAGTGATCTTACTGGCTATAATCTAAGCCTCAAACCCTTACTTTGAGCTATAGTTACACGGATAAGAGAGGAAAGTCTGGGCTCTGCAGGTCAGTAGATACAGGCTGTACAGAAATGGGAATCTTGAGGACAGTAAATAGAGATGCTGCCTCAGAATCAGTGGTAGATTTGAAGTTACTGAGATGAAGACAGCACATGGGCATTTCAAATAAACCTCCTGAGCTGTTGGCTCTGTCACACCACAGAGTGTTTGTTCGGGGCTAAAAAACTGAAGAAATTCAGTTCCTGATCCTGATACTCCAGAGGTCATCCCTGGCCTGATCCAGTATCACAGAGCAGCACAAGGACACTGCTGGGAGTGAGGCAGGGAGGGAGGCAGCCACCTCCCTCCCTGAAATTCTCCCTTGTCAAGTCTATGATGGACATTCAAACAGCATTAATACAAGTATATAATTTGTGAAGGATAGACAATAGCCATTTGCTCCTGGTATATGACAATGGCCCATAAGACAATGAAAATTCAGGAATTCAAAGCGTTAAGAAGTAAAATAACACAGTAACTTTTCAATTTTAAAATGGGTACATGCCTTGCTCGGATTATTTACAGAGAAGTGAACACTGAACCTCTTTCCCATCTTCCCCATCCATAAAAAATTCATTTAGGAAAGAAAAAAAAACAAACAACAAAAAAGACAGAAACATAAAATGCTCAGGTGTCCCAGAATTCAGAAATCCCACCAGGAAACAGATATTCACATGACTGGTATACCACTGAGAAAGAGATACACCAATCATTTGTTCACCCGGACAGCAACCAAAAAGTGTCCGCTGTAAATGGAAAAAAACCTCTGCAATTGAAAAAGCACTGGGTAAAATAAAAAAAAAAAAAAACCTTAAAATCAAACCCAACCAACCAAAACCTTCTTCCTGCCCCCAAGCCAACATACCACACAAATTAATACATCCAGTATTAAAACATGAGACAAAGTCAGGTTGAATTTCCTAAGAAAGGACAAAAGGTGCCATATGAAAAGAGAAAGATCAAAGGGGAAAATGTATCTGATTTATAAGGAAGTACCTTAGATTCTTGGTGCATGTACAAGTACAGTGAGTTTTGCATTAACAAATAAATTTAAATTTAAACAAAAAGGTGCATTACTAGAGATTTGACTAAACTGGAAATTCTTATGGATAAGAAAAGAACCCAAAAATAATTACCTGACATCTTGATACTGTAAACACTACCCAGAATAATCAATATTTAGTCTTCTGTACTAGACGTTACCAGAAGAGGTAAATGAAATAAGAGGCATATTATGACTTGGAAATTGTTCAATATATACATGAATACCTAAACCAGCCTTTAAGTACAAATTTTCTTGAATTTTTTTTAAAGTACTTCAGAATCAGAATTCAGAAATGCATTTTCTTTTTTCAGTTTGCAAGTTTGGCAAGATGAACTTTTCTATTGATATAAACTGAATACATTTGCATAAAATACATTTGCAACAATAAACCTTCTGCTGTTTACACTTCAGAAGTCTCTCAGGTAGTAAGAGAGGATATAATTATTTGCTCAAGTCTGGTATTTCAAGAAATACCTTTTGGATTTTCCACTTAAGAAGGAGCTGGCATCCACCGTGAAAAGTGTTGCTACTTGCCACCCACAACAGTCACCCCAAATGTCCCCAGCATGTAGAAAAACTACTCCTGGAGTGTTTCAAAACACAATGGATATTGTTCTTTTTATTATTTCAATAGAATAAACTTTCTTACCAAACACTCTGGCTACAAATCCTAATGAAAACTGAGATGCGAACAGTGTAAGAAACCACGGTGCAGCATAAAGACTGGGACTGATTTCATTCTCTTCAAGATGATTATACAGGTCTCTGTGATAATCATGTAGAAGCCTTGAGAGCTGATACATCTGAATCTACAGTGCATGAGGGGATTGGAGGGGGGAGAAAGTAAAGAAAGAGAAGTTCAGCTTTACTCAGTTTTTCAAATTATTCTTATTTCATTCAAGGGAAATTAACTGCAGTACAGATGGCACAGTAAAATGAAGCTTAACTGCCTCCTGGGGCCTCAAGTGGTATTTACTCATGTATAAACAACCTGCCACTAATGAATTAAAACCAACAGGGCAGTCAATAACAAAGAACTGTTTAAACCTGATTACTAATGAAGTATCATTTCAAATTCACAGGTTTAAGGTAAGAAGGGAATATATTGCTCCAGCTTTGTCAACAAACCAAAAGTTTCAGTCTTGCAGCAATGAATTTTGAATTTTGGCCTTATTTTTACTGCACTTAAAGCTCCAATGTTACAGTCATCACTTTAGACTGTTTCTGTACCCACAGAATACATTTTACACATAGGTGTACCACATATATATTTCCCAGTACAACTCCCAGTGGTCCTGTGGAATTTAAGATACTGATGCAAAAAAGTGTTGCTGTACAACCTACTGTACAACCTTTTGGTTGCAAGGGAAAATGGTTAAAAGGTGCTCTTCATGGCTAAAAATATAACTCTGTGGTAAGTTATTTCCTTGCAAAGCTTCTCTCAGAAAGCAGAAGATAAGAAGCAGACATATATTTAATGACAACTGTCAGGTCCAATTTTATTGTCAACAGTGCTTTATGCTTAAGGTGAATCTATTCCTCAATAAGAAAATTACTCTTTAGATCCAGCTGTTTTCCTACTTCTAGAGTTCATGCTTGTCCCCTAACAAAAGCTGACTGCACTTGAAGCTACCTGTTCATCAGCACTGCACACAAGCAGAGGGATCACTTTCGTTTAGGCAAATCGGCCAAATTTGTGCATGCATTTGAGTTCTTGCTTTAATTGTGTAAGATACCAACTAAGCCCAGTTTGGAAAATGTCAATACAAAACACACGTGTGAAGTCAGAATTGCATCACAGAGCAGTAAAACAATTAGGATAGCTAATGATGGACTAAGGATCTAGATTACTACTTTTGCCAGACACCAACTAAAAATCTAAGTCTAGTAAGTTTTTATTATCCTGAAGAATCATCCAACATTTCTCTTCTACAGGACTAAAGCCAATTCTGCCTATAAGCTTGATTGTGTTTCACTACTGTAAAAGCAAAAGAATTTTGGAGTACTCTACTCCTATTAGAAAACAACCTAAATATACTAAGATTCTCTAAGTTTCAAAATTAGAGGATCAATTTCTCAAATTTAGAAGTGTTCTTACTAAGAGGTTCTGCTAATGAAACAGTCACACTCATTTGAACTAAAATGTCAAATCCTGGACATGTGAATGCTCTCAAATCATCAGCTGTTGGAAGTCTACAACATACTCATACACACATACTCAGAGAGCATCTACTAGGGGAAAAAAAACCCACAAACATGCATTTATCACACTTTGACCCTCACTGGTTTAAAACATATTTGTGGAGGAAAATGGAACAGAACAATGCTTTTTTTATGGCTGTTCACTCTTAATTCATCAGCAACAAACTTGTTATAGCATACTTACATCCACAGACCTCTACTGTTTTTAGAATAAGCACATACAGTTTCTTTAACTACAATCTATTCCATTGCTCTGGACATTTGCCAAATATCACCTAAAGTGACTGGCCATGAAAAGTGGGATTAAACTTTCCCTTTAGTTTTACTTAATTGTAAGTGCTTGCTATGCAGGGAGCATGGAAAAAAAAAAAGGAGACTTCTATCTGCTGCTTTGTTTTCTCTTCCTCCACTGTGGATTATACAAGCTTTAACTCATCAGTGGTATATTCCTTTATAAAATAAAGGGTTTATAGCATATTAAAATTATTCAAATCAGGGGACAGTTGCATGTCAAGGTGAAAGATTTCTCAAACTTTAAACCCTAAAATTTATACAGATCTGAAAAATTTTTTGTCTCCCTCCTAAACAGTCTTGAGTATCTGTAGCTAGCTGTTAAATAATATTGCAGAGCATGCATCATTGCATAAGATAATTAAACTATTAAAAATTCATCTGCTTTCTCTCTCTGTTGAGGGCGATAGAGTAGAAGGCAATGAGAGAAAAAGAGCTGAATTGAGGAGTCAAGGCAGAGCAGCCTCAAGGACAAATGCCAGCAGAATACACTGACTGACCAGTGTGTGTCACTATTTACTTGACTTGGCCGTACAAGAGAGAAATTTACATGCAAGTGCTCATGGACTGAAGAAAAACAAAATCTAATTAATTTTAAACTCCATCAATACATGACAAAGCATATCAGGTTTTTCCTGGCATAAGGAAGAGAGTGCAGTGAGAAAGAGAAAAAGAAAGGCAAAATAGCAGAAAGAATTTCTGAAGAGATGACAGGGCTGTGTGACAGGTAAAACTCTGCAAGTTTTCAACTTCTCTGTTTGCAAATTGAGAGACAGAGAGGGGCTTGACAGTAAAATATACATGTACATCAAAACCTCCAAAACAGTATAAGAAGCTTCATAAGGCCCTGGAGAACATAAGCAACCCCTAAGGGCTCAAAAATAATTTAAAACTCTGGTTTGCTCCAGAAGGGCTGACTTACCTGTAGCGACATCATGTCTGGTCTGTACTGTTTACGGAAGCCAAGGTCATACATGAGGAATTTCAGCATTTCAAAGGCCTGCTCTTCACTCATATGTAGAAGCAGCACTCCAGCTACAAAACTTATACCTTGACAATAACCAACTTCTTTGTCCAGCAAAGAATACGCTTTCAAGAGATTAAACAGTGATAGCTGTCCTGCTCCCAGGTGTGTGGAAAAGTAAGGATGTGTAGGGAATGTCCGTCCTGATGTAAAAAGAGAGGAGTAGTTGATATTCAATCCTTCTGAAGAAAAACCCCAATCCATCTGACAAAAAGCATTTCTTCTCCCTCAGACCACTTTTCTTTGCTTTCATATGCGGTTTGCCTTCAATCAGATCAATCTGTATCTTACCACTGATTTTGGACTCTTTGAGTGAGTACCTTTTGACCACACTTAATATTCCCATCTGCACAGAACTTGCAGAAGCGGCTGCCTGATTTCTCTTTTCAGACAGATGCAGAAAGGCATAAATACGAATGGCATAGCCTAAGAAATCATCTGCTTACAGGACTCTAAGTGGCATATGCAGAATGTATCCTGATGACATAGAAAATGGAGCTCATAGAGCAGCATCTATCTTCAGCAGCAGCTTCTATTATGACTGGTGTGTTTTTCACTCAAAGACCCACAAAACCAGTGGGAAAGAACAGACAGACTTACCTAGATCTACAAGGATGGCATGCTGTTGAGCAGTCAGTTGTTTCAGAAGTTCTTTGTAAGAGATGTCGGGAGGCTGCTGCTTGTTTGGCAGCCTGTGCCTGACTCGGTGTTGCACAGCCAAAAACTGCCAAATTTCTCCCCGACGACTTTTTGGTACACCTGCAGGTCAGCCAAAAAACAAGAGGTCTAAGCAGGGGGATACTTTTAGTGCTACAACAAAAGAATTTGCTTTGTCATAATTTTGGCTGAAGTACTCTGGAGGATCCCTTACAAAGTGAACTCCACTCTGCAGTGTGTTCATTCAGTAGCCACAGCTCAGTCCCACAAACTAAACATGAACTACAAACTTAAGGGCAATTACACTGAGCAGTATCCTGGGCAACTGAGGTACAGACATCCCTTGCTTTGCCACTTCTGAGCTGTTAGTCTCCAGCAGGAAAAGATGCACAACTACACTCAGCATGTAGAATGACCTGTTTAGAAAAGCTGAACTAAATTCACAAGTGTAAAATTCAAGGAAGTCCAACTCTTCTTTCAATTTGTAAAGGACTGCCCATGTCAGTCCATAAATGTGGGGAGATACATCATTCTTTGATATCTGACTCTGTAAACCAACCTTGGAAAGTCAAAATGTCAACTCTGCTAATACCTTCTAACTAAACAATTATTTACCACAAAGACAAATTAAAAACCATATCCTTGTTCCCAACTCTGAACTGCAATCCAACAGCAGAAGAGAGGGTATCAAGGTAAATAATTTGTTGGCAGACTTCTGCGGGTCACTAACAGGAACTGCTTTATATCTACGACAATTACTTTGGTAGCAATTTAATTAATTTTCCCTTCTGTACCATGGCCAGATTACACTGAATTATTTTTCAGCATCTGTAACACAGACATGAGATTCTATGGAGGAGGCCAGAGCAGTGCAATCAAGCCCTACCACTACATTATATTAACAAGACCTTCTGAATACCCTCTTGGCCTACAGCTAGTCCACAGGAATATCTACTTCAAGACAAAATTCCCAGCCTTTCACTCAGGAAATGAAATACAAAGTGACTGTATTCCAGACTCTCCAAAACTTGGCTCTGATTCCTCTAGGTTTTGGGCAGAGTCCACAGTAGACATTATGGTCCTGCCTTCTCAGTAAGCAAGTAAAATCAGAACATCTGAAACTCAGAATTGGATCCACTGATTAGAAACCAAAAGGTCACAGTGTTGGCTGCAGAGGCTCCAAGTTCAATCTTGAATGTAATGACACATGGAAACAAGATGCTACATTCAGGAGTTATGACTATACATGCTTCTGCATTGCTGACATTGTAACCTGCAGACACAGCAGAACCTATTTTCTGTTCTGCAGGAGAAGGCAGCACCTTTGTGAAAAGAAGGCAATTTTTTTGCTACTGGAAAAAGTGTATTGCTAATTTCTGTTGGTATCTGAAGGGAACAAAAAATATGATCTTGAGACTTCAGAGCTAAAAGCCCTCCTACATAAATACCTTCTTTTAAAGTGGAATGAATATCTTCCATGTCACATCGGATTTTGGCTCTGCAGTTTAGTAACTTCTTATCCCAAATATTTATAGCATCTTTCTGACATGTGCCAACTTCATCATAGTCCAGTTTTACTTTTCTTGATTGGAGCTCATCTCTGCTTGCTAGAACGCAGAACAAAAAGGAAGAGCACATGGAAAACCAGAATATCAGAAAATTATAAGATAACAACAAATACACAAACCCCATTCAAGTTAGATACCTATCCAACAATCTGACTGGTGATAAATACATCTAGAATTCATTAGTTTATAGCTTAGTTGGGGTCAGTTGTCATAAGATGTTGCATATAACAATTTAACTTCTCTTACTGGGTCATGAATATTAGCAATACATGAAGCACATAAAAATATTTTTTAAAGCTTGGGGCAAAAAAACCCCACTCAACAGAACCTCACAGCACCTGCTCTGCAAAAACACCTTTGATAATTTTATTCTTGTTTATATTGAACATTACAACTGTTTGAGTATGGAAAGTCCCAAACACATGAGTGTTCGTATTAGAGATTTAGGCAAGCAAGCTAGGCAAGTCTTCTGAACTGAAGTCAATCACACTGGTTCCAGTTCTTACATGTCCCTTAAGAGAGTGAGAAGAGCTCTGGCACTGGCATCATCAGGCAGACTAGTGCAAACAGAATGAGCCAGCACGAACCATATCCAGAAAAATACGTTTGTGCTGAAGCACAGAACCCTTGCTGTTATAAACTTAAAAGCCTTGCTGCATAGAACTACCTGGTACAAAGTATTTATTATGCTGCTTCTGAAATAAAGCTGCATTGTCACCCTGGCATTTCATGGAGGAGCAGCTTTCATTTCCATTACCAAGAAATTAACTCTGGGTATTTTATTATTTATGATGCACATGCAGAAAAACACTCCAGTTCCTCTAACTACTAGTACAAAAAACTGAAACCATGTCTTGAATGTATCTTAATTTAGAAAGATATGTTTAACTGTCAACAGTTAAACCAACACCATCTCTGAGCTGCAATTGAGCTTATCTCAAATTCGCCTTGATCTGTGCACACTACTTCTTGCAGAAGACCCCTTTCTCTTACAAATGTATCACCTTTCCCCACCATCACCTCTAGGTGAAAGCAAACTATGGCTCACATTTTTATACATCCTGCAAAACAAGACCATCTGTTCCTTCGCCTACTCATCTCACTTCAGCTAGAGTCAATATTGGATCAATCCACATGATCATTGCCTAGCCCGCTTCAAAAATGACAAATTATTTCCAAAAGCTCAATGTTACACCTCTGGGATCTTACCCATTCAAGACTACAGGGGCCCCTGCAGAAGCAGGTATTATGTAAGGTGCAGTGCATTGCCATAAAAATGGGAGTGTGATCTTACCACAGGAATTTGCAGTTCAGCTAGGGCGATTTCAAATGCTACACTACTGCTGTACGATTTCATCCAAAAATTCTCACTCTTGCAAGCAGCATGCAACAGATTCAAGACAGCAGTAACATATTTCAGTGTGACAACAAACTCCCACATTAACTGTGCAGTTAACCCTAGTGAAAGCCAGCAAGTTTGCCTGTTGATCATACATGCCCTCCCTACTACTCCATCCTTTGTTGCTTTCAACCATCCTTGTTAACATGTTTCTTAATCATTGCTAGCTGGCCTGCTACTTTTTGCAGCTTTTATATTTTTAGGTGACCTACTGGAAAAAGAAGCATCTAGCTTCTCAGAAAAAAAGAAAGGAAAAGAAAAAGAAAGCAAGTTTGTGCAAATGACAGAACTTACCTTCTGTAAAATAAAGAACTAATAGCATTCAAGTCTCCTCGACAGCAAAAGGAATAGGAAAATAGGTTCTATTAATATTTTTGTACATAAAAGTCAACAAATGACTAACAGAAATCCACTAGAAACAGTTTCACAGCAATTCCGGTCTTGAACCAGTCTAATACATACAGCTAGGAACCTGGCTTCAAGTAAAGAAATTTCTGCATTTCTGTTACTACATTTCCCTTTCCTGAGATGTACATTTAATTGTAGGCTAGGATACAAAGAACCACCCGATGCTACGCTTGTTTGGAACGTATCAGCTCTGCCCATGTCCTGTCCATAAAATGACCCATAACAGCCCACAGGAAGGGAACCTAGAGACAGGTGTTACAACAGTTTACTTTTCACCCTTTGAAAATAAGATGATGAATTCTAGCTAGCAAGAGCACTAGTTTCACCAGGGGTACTCATGAACCTGAATACAAGAATGGAGACATGCTCCTCAGAGCACAAACCAAGAATGTGGGCTGGCAAGTATGTGCCAGTTTGGCATCTCCACTGCCAACACTGCTGTTCTCACCACGATTGATCATGTAGGAAGAACTTGATTTCTTTGTATCTGCTATAGAATGGAAGCAACTTGTAACTGAGTCTTAAGGAACTGGACTAATTTAACAGTTTTCAGTACCCTCAGTCACACAGGATAGGTATAGCAAAGAGTTTATCCCTCAGCAGCTTGAAGTGTCAGGGGGAATAACATTAAAATAGTCACCACAGCAGATCTCTAGCTTCCTCACCCCACAAAAACAGACTATTTGCTAAAATGGTTTATGAAATGAAAATTCTGGCTGAATGTTCCCTATGAATCCAGGAGTTTCCACAGAACTATGTGTCAACAGGGAGACAAGCTGTAGAGAGAAACAGCACCAAAAAATACACTATGTGTGTAGGAAATACATTCAAGGATGTACGCTGGTAGGGACATGGAAAAACTTCTGTCCTGATGCTTTTCTTTCCTCTCCCTGCCTTCCCAGTAAGCTAGTCTAAAGAAGGAAGAAGAGTTAACTGATCTCAACAAGATCATTATGTTTGAAGTAGTATGGTAGTATGAAGAATAAGACTACCATATAGATTATACAGCATAAAGGAGAAGATGAAGGCAGAAGTTGTAGAGAGGACACTTGGAATTTTCAACTTGCACCAGAAGCTTATTAGTCTATTATACTGAAGAATTTCTATATGCTAGGATAGACATTGCATCTCATCTTTTAATTGTGTGAGTCTTGACCAGCCTTAATAAAATGTCCTAGCCAGAAGCTCAGGCAGGTGACAATCAGAATGATCAACTTTAGATCCCTCACTAACAGCACTCAATTTTCAGTGTACAGTGCTCATGTTCCAAAAAACAGAACTTTCTGACATACCTCAAGAGCCAGTTGCTCAAAAATCATATTTGGATTCAAGCATTAATAAATTACCACTGTGATGTGGTTAATGAAGAAGAAAAAGCCTGGAGAGAAAGGCCATGAGCTGCAAAGGACTGAAACGAGATAGAAAGGGTAAGGTTTACCATACCTAAGTGTTCACACAGCACCTGTTCTCCTCACTCCACTTCACATTAGAACTCCTAGACTCAGACAGATACAACACAGACTGTAGCATCCTTTGTCTAACATGCACCCAAAAAGGAAAATTTATCACTTTCTTCTGTCACTAAGATTTAAAGTCAGGTAGACAGAGAACCTGGTAGACCATGAGACAGGACTAGGAAAACAAAGTTTTTTTCTAGTACTGTTAACTAAAAAGCTACAGAACTACATCTGTTTGAGGTGCCCAACACTAGAAAAATTTTCATCCTCAGGCAGCAGAATCTGCAATAGCTTTTAGGGGTATTTTCTAAATAGCTAACCTTCCAGCTTCTGGTTTTCTTTTTCCATTCGAAGTAACAGAATTTGTTGATGGATGGCTTTTCTCCACAGACTTTGTAGTTCTTCTGAGTTTTTCCTCTCTCCAGTTTTATCTGGACCATCCTCATTTTGCAATACTAGAACAACAGGGTCTTCCTCCAGGGGTGCAGCAAGAGGGGATAAGGGTAACAATTCACTTCCATCATGACCATCTGCAAAGAATCAGAAAGCTATTACAGGAAACTCAGATTGTTTGACATATCATGAAAATCTGTGCCATAGCAGAACAAAAATAGTTGTCTTTCACATTCAGTAGTGACTTGCTGACTCCAAAACCAGAGAAAATGCAGTGCAACAGTAGAGAATTATTTTTAGAGTGTTTTGTTTTCATTAATAAAGTTATATTTAAATTAAGTGGAGTTAGATAAAGGGTCACCTAGTATTTCAAACTTTTCCCCTGCCAGCTCCTTCCAGTTACCACAAGGCATTTATCCATAAAGCCTCCTTTACAGTTGAGCTTGTTTACTGCTATGATTTACCACGGGTTCTACATGAAAGCTACTTTTTCCATCTGCTAACCTGAACTACAGGGAGTGCTATAGCACTTTGTGGTCACTAAATATAGAGTTTGCCATTTGCCGATGGTTTTGATTTCTGTCAATGGGGACTTTATGAATAGCATGATTTCAGCTGTTTCAGGAGTTCCTACCTTAAATGGCTTAAAGTTTTAAGAATTATTAACACAATCAACAGGTGCTATGTGCACTACAAGGACAAGATATAAAACTTACCAAACACTCCTAACACAGGTCAGGGTAAAAATTTCCTAACTGTTAAAAATATTGTCTTTGTCAGTAAGAGACCTGTCTTAATTTCCTTTGCTACAGCAGCTATGGCAGATTGCAATTCATTTGATTTTGATGCCAAAATCCTTTCTTCAAAGCAACAAAAACCTAAACAGTAAAGCCAAACGAGCACAACTGATCTCTGGTGAGGTTCTAGCATGAATATTGCACCACAATGACTCCCTTTCATATTATCACACGTTGCAGTTCAGTACAGTATTAAGTAACAACTGCTTGTTTATTTTCTATAAAAGCACAGACCTGGATGCTGCATCTTGGAAGGAGATTTATTCATAGGTGAAGCTACCTGCAGGAATATTCTCCGCCGCCAGGAGATGCGGCGAGGTGTGAGCGTGGCCCCCGCAGCATTTAGAGATTCACTGCTGCAGAAGGTTGATGTTCTTTTCTTTCCCTCCCCATCACTGAAGGAAAGAAAAAGCAGATGGGGTATTTAAAGTCAGTATTCCTTGTAGGGGGAAAAAAAAAAAAAAAAAAACAAAAAAAACAAACTTTATTAACTCTGTCTAATGTATAACCAAACCTGCAGGAGCATTTGTGGGGAAGCTTAAGAAGGTAAAGCATGCTGGGTGTGAGCTTCACCTTGAATACTGAAGTGCCCAATTGTTTTCTTGTTGCAGAGTGCTGTGAAGTTTGCACCAGAAAGCATTCATAGCATTCATACAGGGCTCAGCTGGAAGCTCAGAATAAAAGCTTAACTTTTTGAGAAGCTAAGAGAGAAACACGGTAATACTTAGCCTCTAACTTTGACAGCAATGGGTGCTGTTTTGCTATCAGTCTTTAGGGAGCAATCTGATGTAACACACCTAAAAGCAGAGATGGTGCTCCAGTGGAGCAGAGCACTCCATTTAGTGCCATTTTAAATGTCATGCTGAGCTCACAGGTGAATATTTCATTTGAGACAATGTTCTGCCTTCTCATACAGTCTCTTTCCTAAGCTTCAAGAAGTGCATGCTTCACTTGGATAAATGGGGACACATGTCCTCATATTTCATCAGCTGTAGGAGCAGAGACCCTGCAAACAGAGGCCAGATCTTCTCCCCACTTGCCATGTAAAAATATAATTACACATTAATTTTAATAGCATCTTATGCTGCCAGAAGAAACAAGGAGAGGATACAGGAAAGCTTTACAGGGAGGACACACCAATTACACCTTTCTACTGACTACTGCCAGAGGAAAAGACATTTAACTTTCATAAGTACTTGATCCACTTTCAGAAATATTTCAGAATTTTGCATTTGTGCTAAATTAGGTGCCCAGATATTGTATAGCAATGGGCACTTTGTTTATCTGCCACTAATACTTCCATGAAACGCCAACAGCACAAGGCACAATTACAAGCTTTTAGGAAGAGGGCATTAAAGAGAGGGAGCTGTTTCTGCAGCTTGACCTCCACCACAGAAAACTGCTATATCAAAACAGTAACTACACTTAAACCTTCATCCAGTAACAAATTTCGATGCTATAGTGCAAGGATCCTAAAAAGTTAGATGAAAGGAAAGCCCAGCACATTCAGTAGTGGGGAGGCAGTTGCAAGTGATTGCAGTTTTCCAGCTGGAGTCCATCCCTCCACATCTGGCTTGCACAGGAGAGATCTGCAAGGGAGGACTATCAAGTTTCAGCTACACCAGTATACCAGTTACACTATCTTAATCAGCACTTCATAACTAGAACTCTGTGCTCAATGAATGTGCTGAATTCACCAAACTAGGACTGGCCTTTTTGGTCACCAAAGCTGTCACTATGCTAATGATCTACAACAGCTCCCTGATATTTGTAAGCCTGAGTGACCAACCAGACTCACGATCATACCAAGGTATCAGACCCTCCTTCCATATCCTGGCAGAGAAATAACCATGACTTCAAACTCACCTACCCAGCACAAGGCACCAACCCCTTCTCTCCTCTTAAGAACAGCACTATCGGCTGGGAGCCCTTAATGACACATAGTCTGAACTGTTCCCCACTCCTGATTTAGCTTCCATAGTGCCCCAGTTCCCTATAGCACCACACTATTGGTAGGTGGTCTCAGGAGATCCCCATGTTGCACTAACCTAAACAGCAACTGTGACAACCTATTCTGTCTAACTCTGTTTCTGATGATGATGATTACCACTGCTCATGGTAGCCAAACACAGACTATTTAGACTGTAACAGTAATTCTGAACCTATAGGTGCTAGTTTTCAAAAGTATTTAAGTCCAACAGCTCTTGAAAATGGGATACTGAGTTTGGATATATATAAATCTAACTTATGTTTCTATAAGTAACTACAACAGAGCTACTTCTTACTATTTCACGTCTTACATATCATCACATGTTACAACACAAAAACTGAGTCATTCCAGGGCTTGCTAAACAGACACTACGTAACAAGGGAATGAAAAGTTCTTTTCTACTGCTATGTACAAAAATCTATGTTCAGCTAATCTGCCTCTAGACAGTCCTATGAATAGTGTTCAATTTACAGTAGCAAAATTCACAGAAAAGTCAGAATAAGAAGGTGGCTATTTTTGGGCATAAAACTAACCTGTTTACAGCATTTGAGTCACGGAGTTTACATTGGGATGAACTAATCACGTACGCTACCTCATGAAGCATGCAAATCATACATTTCCAAAGACCTATATTTCTCTTGTTATATCCTCCCTTCACAAAAATCCCCCGTCATTTTAAGCAACTAATATGAATCACCTTCTCTTTCAAAGAGCTATCCAATAAGTGATTAGAGGAAAACTTTTGCAATGCTCAGAAACACACCATGTCATATTAACCCAAGAAAACGCGAAGATTTAGGAAAGGGAGGGTAGAAAGGGTGCAAAGAGAGTTTCCTCATTTCAAGACAGACAACTCCTAGCTTAGTATCAGATCTGAAGGTGTGAAAAAATACCCTACAGAGCAAAAGCAGGAAGAAGTCAGAGTAAAATGGTAGGGTCTCCTACCCTAATGAAAAGATTCAGGAGGCTGGTGCAAAAAACAGTTTCTCTAAACTGGGCGGGGGTAAATAAAAAACATTAGCTATCAGCTCCCACAAAGTGAAGAGGTTTATTAATGTGAGTGGAGAGACTAAGCCAAAGCATCTCCAGAACAGGAAAAACAACTTCTTAAATAGAGTTCAGTCATTGCTACTGCAAAGCAGAGCAGAGTTTTCACTACCACCTGCACAGACATCTTAGGTGGACATCTTCCTATCTACAAGGGAAACATGCTGCGAGGTCACTTAATGGAAGAATCTCTGGAAAAAGATAACAATGTAATATTCTGTATTTAAGACATATGCATCACAAGGCAGTTTGGAGAATAATGGTTCTCTGTAGGGCTACTTACCCTACTCTTCTGACCCAATACAGAAACCAAAATGCATTTATCAGCTTGTATACAATAAAAAACGTACGGCTGTAAATTCAGTATAATGCCTCAGATATGTCAGTCTCTACTTTCACCCTTAAGCTGTTTGAAGTAATACCCCAAGTACTCAAGAGTTCAGAGTACCGATCATGTAAGGTTTTATCTCAGGTAACTGCAATTCAGTTTCACCCATTCACTATTCTATCAGATAATGCATAGCATGAAGATGAGACAGCTACTTCAGGGAAAGAAAATAAAAAGGAAAGAAAGAAGAAATCTCAAAAAATTGGTCACATTACAAATATTCTCATTGCTTGGTTTTAATTATCTAAATCTCTTCCCAGAACTGTTTTTTAAAATTCTCCCGAAGACTGATATTTAAAAAACCACAATGTTACCCCATTTCTTGTGAACTCTTTACATAATACTTACCTGAATTATTTTCCACTTGAGTCCATGAAAGCCAAATGACTTGTGTATAAATACTGTTGTTGCTCATGGCAAGACTTGTGTTTTTTCCCCATTTTGCTTTCATTTCAACTTCTCTTCTTGATTGCTCTAAGCAGCAATTGAATACATGCAACCTACTTAACAATTTGGAGGCTGAGATGGTACAAAATCCCCCAGATCAAGTACAAAATTCAACTTCCCAGCACTTTAAGTTGGCAGAAACCTACACCT